>NC_134887.1:29387869-29397869 GCF_041734735.1 Babylonia areolata | reverse complement strand
GTGGAGTGATGACCAACAGGTAACGCTTCAGCCTAGGAAGCGAGAGAATCTGACCGCGCGCTGGTTCCGGCGAATCACGAGATTCAGCCGCCGATATTTTCTCCCTCTCCACTAGACCTTGAGTGGTATGGTGGTCTGGACGCTAGTCATTCGAATGAGACGATACACCGAGGTCCCGTGTGCACCATGCACTTAGCGCGCGTAAAAGAACCCACGGCAACAAAAGGGTTGTTTCTGGCAGAATTCTGTAAAATAAATCCACTTCGATAGGTAAAACAATTAAAACTGCACGCAGGAAAAAATAAAAAAAATCAAAAATGGGGAGGGGGGGTAGGGGGGGGGGGGGCCTCTGTAGTGTAACCACGCGCTCTCCCTGTGGAGAGCAGCCCGAAATTCGCACAGAGAAATCTGTTGTGACAAAAAGATAAATTCAAATACAAATACCTCCTTTCACCCCCCCCCCCTTCCCCCTCACACACAACACATATAGACATATATAGACTGTACCACTGTAATCCTATCATACCTCCTTTCATACACCCCCCCCTTCCCCCTCACACACAACACATATAGACTGTACCACTGTATCCATCATACCTCCTTTCATACACCCCACCCCCCCTTCCCCCTCACACACAACACATATAGACTGTACCACTGTATCCATCATACCTCCTTTCAACCCCCCCCCCCCCTTCCCCCTCACACACAACACATATAGACTGTACCACTGTATCCATCATACCTCCTTTCAACCCCCCCCCCCTTCCCCTCACACACAACACATATAGACTGTACCACTGTATCCATCATACCTCCTTTCATCCCCCCCCCTTCCCCTCACACACAACATATAGACTGTACCACTGTATCCATCATACCTCCTTTCAACCCCCCCCCCTTCCCCCTCACACCAACACATATAGACTGTACCACTGTATCCATCATACCTCCTTTCAACCCCCCCCCTTCCCCCTCACACACAACACATATAGACTGTACCACTGTATCCATCATACCTCCTTTCACACACACACCCCTTCCCCCTCACACACAACACATATAGACTGTACCACTGTATCCATCATACCTCCTTTCATACACCCCCCCCCCTTCCCCTTCACACACAACCACATATAGACTGTACCACTGTAATCCATCATACCTCCTTTCAACCCCCCCCCCTTCCCCCTCACACACAACACATATAGACTGTACCACTGTATCCATCATACCTCCTTTCAACCCCCCCCCCCTTCCCCCTCACACACAACACATATAGACTGTACCACTGTATCCATCATACCTCCTTTCAACCCCCTCCCCCTTCCCCCTCACACACAACACATATAGACTGTACCACTGTATCCATCATACCTCCTTTCATACACCCCACCCCGCCCCCCTTCCCCCTCACACACACTGTCCTCTCCAACGTCAGTCTTTTTGCAATGTGTAGGGAGGAGGAGGAGGAGGAGCAGGAGTAAGAGGAGGAGGAGGGGGAGGTGGGAGATGGAGAGAGGAGGACCACAATCGGTCGGGTGTAAATCCGGGTATTGACCGGGTGGAAGGCAGTCTGTGTGTGTGTGTATGTGTGTGTGTGTGTAGCATGGCGTGTGTCAAGGCTGATGAGGGAGCAGCAGCCTAGCTTGAATGGCCTAAAGGTTGTTTTTTGGTTTTTTTTAACGCCTTGCCGTCTCACCACAACAACAGCTGGTGGCATAGATCCCAGTCCCCGGTGTAGCTTGTCTGTTTGTACCCTCTTTGGTTTTTTACACCTGGAGTAAAAAAAAAAATCTGCATGGCAAGCCCGTATTAACACCGGTCAGCCTGGAACGACCCCCTACACGGGATTGAAGTTCTCGCAATAGCCGAGTGGTTAAAGCGTTGGACTTTCAATCTGAGGCTCCCGGGTTCGAATCTCAGTAACAGCGCTTGGTGGGTAAAGCGTGGAGATGTTTCTGACTTCCCACGTCAACATATAAATATGTGCAAACCTGCTAGTGTCTGAACCCTTTGTGTGTATACGCACGCAGAAGATCAGATACGCACATTAAAGATCCTGTAATCCATGTCAGCGTTCGGTGGGTTATGGAAACAAGAACTTGACATACCCAACACCCCCGAAAACGGAGTATGGCTGCCTACATGGCGGGGTAAATAAACAAAACGGTCATACACGTAAAATGTTACATGTTTGACTGAGTATGTATGTGTGCGTTCCTGAAATCTAATTGAATGACACAGGAAACGAATGATGAGCGCCCACCCAATGGCAGTCGTCAGTTGGCTCTACCCAGGTAGGCAGCCTGTTGTGGAAATGACCCCGAGTTTGTTAAGCGCTTAGAGCTCGGTCTAGGCGCTCAATATATATAAGTATCCATTACATTCATCACCATTCAAGTTCAATCAATCAGAACTGACCGCCTCTGGTTGGATTTTATCCCCCCCCCCCAGCCCCCTCGCATCCCCTCACCCCCACTCCTACTCCCCTTCCCAACTCGTAATGGTGGATATAGAAGTCATAAGTCTTGAAAGTAACGCAGGGGATAATTTTGGCCCAGTTAGAGTCAATACAGGCCAGACCGTTTGCTTCCATAACGTTATAATGGATATATGTGGAGTGATGGCCTAGAGGTAACGCGTCCACCTAGGAAGCGAGAAAGAACCTGAGCGCTCTGGTTCGAATCACGGCTCAGCCGCCGATATTTTTCTCTCCCCCTCCACTAGACATTGAGTGGTGGTCTAGACGCTAGTCATTCGGATGAGACGATAAACCGAGGTCCCGTGTGCAGCATGCACTTAGCGCGCGTAAAAGAACCCACGGCAACAAAAGGGTTGTTCCTGGCAAAATTCTGTAGAAAATTCCACTTCGATAGGAAAAAAAAAAAAAAAAAAAAACTGCACGCAGGAAAAAAAAAATTTTTTAAAGGGTGGTGCTGTAGTGTTGCGACGCGCTCTCCCTGGGGAGAGCAGCCCGGATTTCATACAGAGAAATCTGTTGTGATGAAAAGAAATACAAATGCAAATACAGAACAGGGGGAAGGGGCAGCGGTCAATCACATAGGCCAGCCCAGATCGAGTGGCCCCACCACACCCTTTCCTTCTTCAATAACTTGATGCAACCCGTAGAAACGGGTTAAAGGGGAATCGATCGTGACACAAAGTCGTCACAACTGACCCCACCTCCCCGATGGTCAGTCATTCGAGGCTTGCCACCGGTGAGGAATGACCCGGAGGTAAAAACCCAGTAGGGTGGTTGTTTGAGGCTGTGACACCGGGTTGCCGAACGGCCCTGCCAGAGGCTGAAGAGACTGTGATGTCCAGACTCGTGCGCTGTGTTTCCGATTGTTGTAAGAACACGCGCGTTTGTCATGCGACCCCTTCCCCCGTCTACCCCTCCAAACCTCACCACTTCTCTTTAATTAATCGAGACCTCTCCCCCACCCCCACTCCCCATTATCTGATTCGCCCCTCTACCCACATCCCTCTCCCCACTCCCCCACCCCACCCCCCACCCGAACTCAACCTTCCTCCCTTCCTTCTGGCGTGGTTTTTTATTATTTTTTTTTTATAGGCAACAGACGGAAAGAGCAAAGAGTTTTAAATGAGAGAGGTACTGGGAACACAAGGTTTGTCCTCATACTGTACGAGTTCTCAAAGTGTAAAGAAAGATCTGTGACTGACTGGGAACTTCGGAGAATAATGTAATGATGTGATAATCATGACTGCGTTTGTGTCTTTCTGTCTGTCTCTCTGTCTCTGTCACCGCTCTCTGTCTCTGTCACCGCTCTGTCTCTGTCACCGCTCTCTGTCTCTGTCACCGCTCTCTCTCTGTCTCTGTCACCGCACCGCTCTCTGTCTCTGTCACCGCTCTCTGTCTCTGTCACCGCTCTCTGTCTCTGTCACCGCTCTCTGTCTCTGTCTCTGTCACCGCTCTCTGTCTCTTGTCACCGCTCTCTGTCTCTGTCACCGCCGTCACCGCTCTCTCTGTGTCTCTGTCACCGCTCTCTGTCTCTGTCACCGCTCTCTCTCTGTCTCTGTCACCGCTCTCTCTCTGTCTCTGTCACCGCTCTCTCTCTGTCTCTGTCACCGCTCTCTGTCTCTGTCACCGCTCTCTGTCTCTGTCACCGCTCTCTCTCTGTCTCTGTCACCGCTCTCTGTCTCTGTCACCGCTCTCTCTCTGTCTCTGTCACCGCTCTCTCTCTCTGTCTCTGTCACCGCTCTCTCTCTGTCTCTGTCACCGCTCTCTGTCTCTGTCACCGCTCTCTGTCTCTGTCTCTGTCACCGCTCTCTGTCTCTGTCACCGCTCTCTCTCTGTCTCTGTCACCGCTCTCTGTCTCTGTCTCTGTCACCGCTCTCTGTCTCTGTCACCGCTCTCTCTCTGTCTCTGTCACCGCTCTCTGTCTCTGTCTCTGTCACCGCTCTCTGTCTCTGTCACCGCTCTCTCTCTGTCTCTGTCACCGCTCTCTGTCTCTGTCACCGCTCTCTCTCTGTCTCTGTCACCGCTCTCTGTCTCTGTCACCGCTCTCTGTCTCTGTCACCGCTCTCTGTCTCTGTCACCGCTCTCTCTCTGTCTCTGTCACCGCTCTCTCTCTGTCTTTGTCTCTGTCACCTCTCTCTCTCTCTGTCTTTGTCTCTGTCACCGCTCTCTCTGTGTCTCTGTCACCGCTCTCTCTCTGTGTCTGTCACCGCTCTCTCTCTGTGTCTGTCACCGCTCTCTGTCTCTGTCACTCTCTGTCTCTGTCACCGCTCTCTGTCTCTGTCACTCTCTGTCTCTGTCACCGCTCTCTCTCTGTCTCTGTCACCGCTCTCTGTCTCTGTCACCGCTCTCTCTCTGTCTCTGTCTCTGTCACCGCTCTCTCTCTGTCTCTGTCACTCTGTCACCGCTCTCTCTCTCTCTGTCTCTGTCACCGCTCTCTCTCTCTCTGTCTCTGTCACCGCTCTCTTTCTCTCTGTCTCTGTCACCGCTCTCTCTCTGTCTCTGTCACCGCTCTCTGTCTCTGTCACCGCTCTCTCTCTGTCTCTGACACTGTCACCGCTCTCTCTCTGTCTCTGTCACCGCTCTCTGTCTCTGTCACCGCTCTCTCTGTCTCTCTGTCTCTGTCACCGCTCTCTGTCTCTGTCACCGCTCTCTCTCTGTCTCTGTCACCGCTCTCTCTGTCTCTGTCACCGCTCTCTCTGTCTCTGTCACCGCTCTCTGTCTCTCTGTCTCTGTCACCGCTCTCTCTCTGTCTCTGTCACCGCTCTCTCTGTCTCTCTGTCTCTGTCACCGCTCTCTGTCTGTCTCAGTCACCGCTCTCTCTGTCTCTGTCACCGCTCTCTGTCTGTCTCTGTCACCGCTCTCTCTGTCTCTGTCACCGCTCTCTCTCTGTCTCTGTCACCGCTCTCTCTGTCTCTGTCACCGCTCTCTCTCTGTCTCAGTCACCGCTCTCTGTCTCTGTCACTCTCTGTCTCTGTCACCGCTCTCTGTCTCTGTCACTCTCTGTCTCTGTCACCGCTCTCTGTCTCTGTCACCGCTCTCTCTGTCTCTGTCACCGCTCTCTGTCTCTGTCACCGCTCTCTCTGTGTCTCTGTCACCGCTCTCTCTGTCTCTGTCACCGCTCTCTCTGTCTCTGTCACCGCTCTCTGTCTCTCTGTCTCTGTCACCGCTCTCTCTCTGTCTCTGTCACCGCTCTCTCTCTCTGTGTCTCTGTCACCGCTCTCTTTCTCTCTGTCTCTGTCACCGCTCTCTTTCTCTCTGTCTCTGTCACCGCTCTCTCTCTGTCTCTGTCACCGCTCTCTCTGTGTCTCTGACACTGTCACCGCTCTCTCTCTGTCTCTGTCACCGCTCTCTGTCTCTGTCACCGCTCTCTCTGTGTCTCTGTCACCGCTCTCTCTCTGTCTCTGTCACTCTGTCACCGCTCTCTCTGTGTCTCTGTCACCGCTCTCTCTCTGTCTCTGTCACTCTGTCACCGCTCTCTCTCTGTCTCTGTCACCGCTCTCTCTCTGTCTCTGTCACCGCTCTCTCTCTGTCTCTGTCACTCTGTCACCGCTCTCTCTGTGTCTCTGTCACCGCTCTCTCTGTGTCTCTGTCACCGCTCTCTCTCTGTCTCTGTCACCGCCGTCACCGCTCTCTCTCTCTGTCTCAGTCACCGCTCTCTCTCTCTGTCTCTGTCACCGCTCTCTCTCTGTCTCTGTCACCGCCGTCACCGCTCTCTGTCTCAGTCACCGCTCTCTGTCTCTGTCACCGCTCTCTCTCTGTCTCTGTCACCGCTCTCTCTCTGTCTCTGTCACTCTGTCACCGCTCTCTGTCTCTGTCACCGCTCTCTGTCTCTCTCTGTCGCTGTCACCGCTTTCTGTCTCTGTCACCGCTCTCTGTCTCTGTCACCGCTCTCTGTCTCTGTCACCGCTCTCTCTCTGTCTCTGTCACCGCTCTCTCTCTGTCTCTGTCACCGCTCTCTGTCTCTCCCTAAGTTCTTTTTTGTCGCAGTCTTGTTCGACGGGCGCAATAGCCAAGTGGTTAAAGCGTTGGACTTTCAATCTGAGGGTCCCGGGTTCGAATCTCGGCAACGGCGCCTGGTGGGTAAAGGGTGGAGATTTTTCCGATCTGCCAGGTCAACATATTATATGCAGACCTGCTAGTGCCTGAACCTCCTTCGCGTGTGTATCACGGAAGATCAAATACGCACGTTAAAGATCCTGTAATCCATGTCAGCGTTCGGTGGGTAATCAGGAAACAAGAACATACCCAAGAAGGCACACCCCTGAAAGCGGAGTATGGCTGCCTACATGGCGGGGTAAAAATGGTCATACACGTAAAACCCTACTCGTGTACATAGAGTGAACGTGGGAGTTGCAGCCCACGAACGCTGAAGAAGAAGAAGAAGAAGAAGAAAAGTCGTGTTCTTTCATTCTTCCATTCTCTCTCTCTCTCTCTCTCTCTCTCTCTCTCTCTCTCTGTGAATGTTTTTAACTTTGTACACAAAGCTCTGAACCTATGGAAGCATTAATTTGATCCATTACGCATGGCTTTTGACACTGTTGCAGCATTTAGTGATTGTTTTCATTAAATATTTGAGCTGTTCTATTTCTCAAAAGAAGCGCCGCCAAATTTCAGGAATTTGATGTTCCATCGAGCTCTCCCAGTATTTATTTACTTATTTATGTACGCTTATCTATTATTTATTCACCTTTTTTTTTCTCAAGGCCTGACTAAGCGCGTTGGGTTACGCTGCTGGTCAGGCATCTGCTTGGCAGATGTGGTGTAGCGTATATGGATTTGTCCGAACGCAGTGACGCCTCCTTGAGCTACTGAAACTGAAACTGAACTATGGAAGCAAATGTGCTTGTGTGTGTGTGTGTGTGTGTGTGTGTGTGTGTGTTCTTTATACTCTTTCTGAATAGGCATTGTTCCCTCCGCTTGTAAAAGGCCAAGGTCTACACAATTACATCATCATCAGTCATGAATCATGAAACTGTCTCTCGCTGGCTCACTTGCTCGCTGTCTCTCTCTCTCTTTCTCTCTCTGTCTCTGTCTCTCTCTCCCCCCATGTGTGTGTGTGTGTGTGTGTGTGTGTGTGTGTGTGTGTGTGTGTGTGTGTGTGTCTGTCTGTGTCTCTTTGTGTGTTTACCGTCTGTGTGTTATCGCCCCTTCTTCACGTGAAATTTATAATTAAAGTCATACATGAAAATATTATCCACGCCTGAATAGCTACGTGTGTGTGTGTGTGTGTGTGTGTGTGTGTGTGTGTGTGTGTGTGTGTGTGTGTGTGTTCATGTGTTCGTCCGTGTGTTGGTGTGTATGTGTGTGTAAGGTTGAGGCCGTGCAATCTGGGGTATACTGACATCAATAGTAGAGCTTTTCATTTCAAGCTGTCGCCAAGTTTTGCAGGGTAGATGCTAATGAAACTTCTACCCACTCCACCCCTCCTCCTCCTCCACCTCCTCTCACCACCACCCTCCACCCCCCACCCCCCATCCCCCCACCTCCCCAACCACCCCATCCAACCAATCTACACTTTTCCCGTTCGTTATCATAAATAGTATCCCCACCATTTTGGTAATTCTGGGATGCACATTTTCATTCCCGATTCTTTCTCTTTGTTTTTTGCTAAAGAGAGAGAAAAAACAAAAAACAAGAGAGGCAAGGCCATAAGACTCACTTGTGATACACTTTTAAAAAAAAAATCTATTCGTTAAAATGTGTTCTGTATTTGTTGTTATAAAGCTTCGCGTTTAAAAAAGAAAAAAAAAAGAAAAAAAAAAGTCCTAACCAGATTCGAACCCCGCGTGTTCGGGTGAGAAGAAACTGCCTTATCCATTACAATATTGTGGCTCCTTAACTGACGTTCTAAAATTTAACATTTGAACATACTTTTTTAAAGGGCGATAAATCAATTGCGGTATTCGCAGTGAGAACACTGTTTAAATCATATTATTCTGGTGTATCTTGGGCATTCAAAAAATCTTTAAGGGCAATAAAAAATTATTTTTTAATAGCTATCGCCGCAATCACACTGCAACATTTAGCCGTTTTCACTAGATCTAGATAGATGTACAAGTTTAGTTACACCCGCCGGGAATGTAGTACGACACGGTCGATTCAATGTATCTTTTATGTTCATTCTAGTTTTATAGTTTTAAAGTTGATATGAAAATTTAGTATTTTGTTAAACTAATAACATGTAGAGCCAAGTACAAGTACTTCTAAACGTCGTAAGAAGTGAAAAGGACTTCATTTTGAGAAAAGTCAAGACTGGAAATTTTTTCGTTTCATCGTGATCAGTTCAAGGGTATTAACTCGCATAGTTTACTATTTTTAACTGTGAATTCCGACTGGTTCTGTGGATATTTTTATGGCAGTTTGGGGCATAATCCAGTAAGTGATGAGGCGTTGACAAATCTTTCTCTGAATAAATATTTAACGGTCTCCTTCTCCAACTTTCCATCACATGTTATCGTGTATTGTCCATTGAATATAGGATTGAACGGGCAGGTCAACAACTTGAAACAAAATGGCGTCGTTCGCGTTCGCGAAGAATATGAGCACGCGCTTTCAATCTTCAAATTGGAAGGTCAGCCGTCATTACTGACTATTAATGACCTGTGTGCGCAGAGGCGTAAATACCTAACTAAAACCTAATTAGACCTATCTTTTCCTCCGGAGGGGGTGACAATGAGAAAGAGCATGTATACATACTCTCACCCACCGTCACTCGCAGCGTCCCTCCGGGGGGGGGGGAAAAAAAAAAAAAAAAAAAAAAAAAAAAAAAAAGGGGGGGGGGACTAAACTGTGATCTTGTTCAGCTCCCTCTTGAAAGCTGCCAAGGAGGGAGCCTCTGCTGCTGTTGCAGGCAGGGAGTTCCAGACGGGGATGGTTGATGGGAAAAAACTGTATTTATAAGGGTCAGAGGAGAAGCTAAGATGGACAAATTTGTGTCGATGATTTGATCTTGTTCTGCCGGATCCTTTCTTGAGAAATTTGTCTGGAGGGATGTCTACAATGCCGTTGACCATTTTATACATCAGGGTCAGCCTTTGTCTGTTCCGCCGTGATTCGAGGGATTCCCATCTTAGTTCTTGCAGCATGTGTGTTACGCTGCTGGTCCGCCCGTAGTCACTGTGTACATAACGTGCTGCTCTTCTTTGCACCATTTCAATCTTGTTCTTTTGACCTTCTTTGTACGGGCTCCAGACTGATGAACAATACTCCAGGTGCGGGCGTACAAGAGTTTGGTAGGCATTGGCTTTGGTGGTTTTATTGGATGTTTTTAGATTCCTTTTTAGGAAGCCTACCATGCTATTGGCTTTGTTGGTGACTCTTGTAACATGTTCTTTCCAGTTTAGATCATTTCTTATGTCGACGCCGAGATATTTTGCGCTGTCAACATGCTCGAGGGTGTGTCCTTTTAATTTGTAGTTGTAGCTGATGGGGTTCCTTGATGTTGTACAGGTAAGGACATTACATTTTTCTGGGTGGAATTCCATTCCCCAACGCTGTTCCCAGTCAGACAGGGTG
>NC_134887.1:29332869-29377869 GCF_041734735.1 Babylonia areolata | reverse complement strand
TGACACGCGAAATGACCATGCAGTCAAAGCGCTTCATTCTCCAGCTATGGTCCTCAGCTTGTGTGGCCCCACTCGTTTGTCGACAGGTCTTTGATTAAATGTCTCACTCCACTGTTTGACACCACTTCATCTTGAGCTGTCCTCTCTTCCCTCAGCCTAGATGCTAGTGTCCAGTTCATATTGAATATATCAAGGCTTGCGTGCAGTTCTTGGTGTATTGCGGGGACTGAGCCTCAGTAGGTATACATGTCCTCGCCAGTGGCCGAGGCGTCGTTCGTAAAATGAGTGGTTGTCACGAGACTGAGGCCGATTGGATCTCTCTCTGTGTCTCAGTCAGACTTCAGTCTTCAGCAGAGTTGACTGAGATAAAAAAAAAATTAAAAATCACGCCGGGCCATTTGATGCCAAGGATTTTTGCGTACTGTAGGCATTTGTTGTCAAAGGCATCCAATTTTTCCTCAGCAGTGCCGGTGTAGTCTTCACGACAGTTCAGTGCCAAGAATCGCAGCTATCGCCGGTCAGCGTGCTGAAACTCTTTAAAACTGTCCTCTCCCCACCCCCTCTGCCCCCACCCCTCCTCACCCCCCACTGAACTTCCTTTCCCGATCCGTTCTGAGAGCCAGTAGGCGTAGCCGCGGCCTCAGTTCAGTATTAACTCACTCAGTACGGCCAGTCCTCTCTTCTTCTCTACACAGACCCCTCGGATGTCCAGTAGGTGTCTCAATGACCCAACCTTTAGCTTCCGTCGTCAGAATTGTGGTATTCTTTGTCAACATTCACGTCTTCAGTATAAGAGCCTTCCGCTTGCAATATTTTGATGATGGTAATTGGGGGGAAACGCTGTTAACGTCGTCTCTTTCGCCGTTCGTATGGAAAGAGTTAATAAAAATAATAGAAAAAAATGTGGGCTTATATAGCGCAGTACCCCCATCTCAGATGGGGCTCAACGCGCTTTACAATAAAATATACAAATTCGTAAAATATGTACAAAGTCTACGCAGTTTCACATGACAATGGCTAAAATATACATGTGTAAGACTAAGTGACATAATATATATATATATATATTATGCAAATTGACACAGGCGCCATCACAGTCTCAAATCACACAGGTGCAAATCACAGCAAAACAAAGCACGTCACATTCACCTTTGTCAAAAATAAACACCAGGGAACCAGGTATCACGAAAAGCACACCATTGAAAATCATCACAAATGCATGCAGATCAACACAAAGAGCACATCCAGCAACAAAAATCACAGCAAGCATATGCAGATGGAAAAATTTCAGTGAGAAAGGTACAGTTCGAAAAGATATGTTTTAAGTGCTCTCTTGAATGCGGGTGCTGGGTTGTAACGGAGGTGTGAGGGCAGTGAATTCCATTGTCTAGGTGCAACAAAAGAACAGGAACGTTCACCATAAGTTTTAGTACGAATGTTTTGAATGGACAGTGTGCGCTTGTCATTTGAAGAACGGAGTTGTCTTCTGGATGGTGAATAGACAGAAAGTAAGTCTGAAAGATAGACAGGACAAGAATCAGTGAAGAAATTGTGACAAAGGACTGAGAGTTTGTATTGTATTGTATTGTATTCGTGCTTGAATATTCCCCAGTACAGTCAGTTGAGTTCTGACAGGACTGGGCGTTGCCTTGTCAGTCCACGCACTGGTAATAATAGACGCTGAACCATATCATTTACAAGTCCGCCAATGACCATACCCCCCTTTAATTAAGGGGACGGGGTGCGGGACAGGCATTTTGCTGCGGCACCCGGTAACGATTCGGACCCCAGGTCTCCATACCTCCATGATACCCCTCCCTCAGTACCCCACCCTTCAGTGTGTTCCCTAGAGGGAACGCGTCCGCATAGGAGGCGAAAGAATCTGAGCGCACTGGTTCGAATCCCCGGTCATTACTGCCAGTATTTTCTCCCCCTCCACTGACTACGTAGACTTTGAGTGGTGGTCTGGTCACCTTTTCCTCTATGTCCATCTCTTGCTGCGACATACCTTTCTCTCAGTCTGTGAGAAACCTTGGCACCTACATACTAGATGAAACACTGACTGTGGATGCATATGTCAAACACTTGTGCCGCCGCACTCCGAGGCAGTTCAGTCTGTCAGCTTCGTAGTTTGGGCAAAAATCGTTTTTTCCTTTCCACTGTTGCTGCCAACTTGACAAACTTGCAGTTTTCTTTTATCATGTGCTATCTAGATTAGACTGTTGCAACTCTTTTCTAGCTAGTCCGGTCTCCCTGATAACAAACTAAATTAACTTCAACTCATTCAAAATAGTCATGCAACCCGACTCGTGCTCCGTAAACCCAGGCAATAGAGTGCAACATCACTGCTAAGAAGACTTCATTGGCTTCCTAGCAAAGTTAGATTTCAATACAAAGTAGCTTGTCTTTGCTTGCAGTGTCTATATTACAACAATACGCCAACGTATTTTTCAGATCTCCTCCTTCAATACCATTCCTCTAAATCGCTGCATTCATTTGACACCTCTCTGCTGACAATTCCTCAGTCAGAAAAAAAGTCATTGTCCCCACAGTCTGGAACTCCCTGCCTCTAGTGTCCCTCAGAAAAACTTAGTGTTTTTCAACTTAAAAAAAAATAATTTTAAAAGGCCCGGCCGGCACCTTTTTCAGCTTCACCTAACGTGATGCATACAAATGAGTACCCGGTGTTTGTGTATTCTGTACTGATGTGTCTAATGTTGGGACGGAGAGAGGAACTGAAGGTGCACGGTCACCGCTTTTAAATTTTGTGCTTGAAAAAGTAGCCTGATTTTTTGACTCACTTGTGTAAACAAAGTGAGTCTATGTTTTAACCCGGTGTTTGGTTGTGTGTGTGTGTGTGTGTGTGTGTGTGTGTGTGTGTGTCTGTGTGTCCGTGGTAAACTTTAACATTGACATTTTATCTGCAAATACTTTGTCAGTTGACACCAAATTAAGCATAACAATAGGAAAAATTCAGTTCTTTCCAGTCATCTTGTTTAAAACAATATTGCACCTCTGGGATGGGCACAAAAAATAAATAATGAAGCCTAATTATATGCAAACTGCATTTACTGTTATATTTATATTTTTGTATTCTCTAAACTTGGCACTTTGATCTGATATTCTCACCCAACAACAAGAGCAGTCATTATCATTTTTTTGTTCAAACAGGAACTTCTTTTGCTGAGCATGGAAGTTTTATTTATTTTGCAAACGTTTTGGTGCAGATAGTAAAAAAGGGAAATTACTCTGTAATTAATGCTAGGGGACTTAATTTGCCTTAACCTGATCTTTCTCATCTTAAACATTACATTTATTTTCTTTTTTCTTCTCCCAAGCTTATCCATCATATTTAATACAGAACACTTTTCAACCATTTTTAAAATCTCTTTTTTTCCCTCCTAATGATTCCTTTACAGGATAAAGCGTGAAGCACAAGTGAGTCTTGAAGGCTTTGCCTCTTGTTTTTTTATGCCACGGTCAGTACTGTGATGTGTGTGACCAGCGTTAAAGAGCTGGAAGTGACTTTTCAGTACTGTGACTGAGATGCTTTTCGGTGCAGTGTGATATCGATCCGTCGGGGAGTAGTTGTACAAGTGTTGTGATAACGGGTTTTTTAAGTAGCCTACTGTCGGATATGATATTCAGTGATTTATTTAGGCATTGTGTATGTTGAGTCACGGTCTGTGATGATTATGTGTGTGCCAATGTGTGTGTGTGTGTGTGTGTGTGTGTATTTCTTTTTATCACAACAGATTTCTGTGTGAATTCGGGCTGCTCTCCCCAGGGAGAGCGCGTCGCTACACTACAGCGCCACCCTTTTTTTTTTGTATTTTTTCCTGCGTGCAGTTTTATTTGTTTTTTCCTATCGAAGTGGATTTTTGTACGGAATTTTGCCAGGAACAACACTTTTGTTGCCGTGGGTTCTTTTACGTGCGCTAAGTGCATGCTGCATACGGGACCTTGGTTTATCGTCTCATCCGAATGACTGGCGTCCAGACCACCACTCAAGGTCTAGTGGAGGGGGAGAAAATATCAGCGGCTGAGCTGTGATTCGAACCAGCGTACTCAGATTCTCTTGCTTCCAAGGCGGACGCGTTACCTCTGGGCCATCACTCTCTCTCTCTCTCTCTCTCTCTCTGTGTGTGTGTGTGTGTGTGTGTGTGTGTGTGTGTGTGTGTGTGTGTGTGTGTGTGTGTGTGTGTGTGTGTGTGTGTGTGTTCGTTCTTTAGTTTAACTTCTTTTCACTGTAAGTGATATTAGACGAGGGTAGGAAAAAAAAATCGAGTGGGAGGAAGGGGGGGGGGGTTCATTACTGTGTACGCATGCGAGTAAAAAAAACAAAAAAAAACAACAACAAACACAACAATATAACATATTTCTAATGAAAAACTAACAACTATAACAGCGAACCAATTGGACTCTTTAACAAGGAGTTGAAAAAGTAATACATTAGCAATGGACTGCTGAAGATCGTCAACACTGAAGATGATTTCAGTTTAGAGATTTGAGACTTTAACATATCGCAAGTTGGTATATGATCGGCTGTTATGTGAGCACCACAGATGCAAGAAAAATTACTGACATATTTTGTCCTAAAACAATATTCATTTTCCATCTGCAGATTAGTGAAATGATTTGCCTCTTATGAAAATCATTATGGTAATGTTTTCCCATGAAACCATACATTTTCTGTATGTTCTTATGTGAATTATCGGTGTGTTTTTCCTCAAACTGAAATTTTGACCATTGGACTTTTCTACCATGGTGTAACATTCTTGTAGTGAAAGCGAAATATTTAAATCTAACTCCTTCGTGGAGCTTCTAGCTCCTTTTTTTTTAAGCCAAAATGTCAACTTTTTCATTGTAGTAAAAACCGCAATGAGAAGGAATCCAGCAAAAGGTTATGTGAGAGCCTCTTAATAAGAGTTCGTGAATCAAATGGTTAATTTCAATAATGAGTTCATACCTAACCGTTTCTTTTATAAGTTCAATAGCGTGAAGAACTGATTTAGAATCAACACAAAACAGAATCTGAAATATAGTTTTCGGAAAGGATATCATGAAATTTAACACCATTAGAACTGCTATGAGTTCAGCTGTGAAGATGGACTTACTCTCTCCCAGTTGAAATGAGTTTTGAAAGTTAAGGTCTGGAATAACGAAACCAGCACCAGCTCTATCATTTACAACAGAGCCGTCTGTAAATATCTTTAGATGATTAAGGTAATTCTCTTCCAAATGGATTCGTACATGCGATGTAAGTAAATTTATGTTGCTATCTTTGGTCAGATTAGAGTGATCGATATCAAATTGCGCTCTTTGAGGTTCCCATACAGGTGTAGGTGATACTACAGACCTTTTAGCAAAATGTGGGGTTTTATTCACGCCGGAATTTGTTAAAATATTTGACGTGTATGTTCCCAGTGTGGTATAAGAGGATAATCCAAACGTCTTCAGTTTTAACATTAGACGTGAATGCCGCACTTGGTCATAGGCTTTAGTAATGTCGAAAAAAGTTGCAAGCAAACATTTTCGTCTCGCAAACTGGTGCTTAACCTGAGTGGTTAATTTCACTAAATGATCAATTGTGGATCTTTCTGGGTTTTTTTCTTCTTTTTTTCTTTCTTTTATTTTTTTTAAAATCCTGCTTGATTTACAGGGATGACATTCTTTTCACAGTAGTATACGAGTCTGTTTAATATATTTTTTTCTAGCAGATTACAGACACGAAAAGTGAGTGCTATAGGTCTGTAACTGCCAATGTGTGTTTTTGGTTTGCCTTGTTTGTGGATTGGAACTATTATTGGTTCCTTCCAGATTTTAGGGAGAACATCACTGTCCCAACATCGTTTGAATATATTAAGAAGAATGTTCATCCATTTATCTGGTAGATGCTTAATCATTTCATTAGAAATTGCATCAAATCCTACTGATGTTTTCTTATTTGAAATCTTTCATTTCTTTGGTGTGTTAGAGGAGCATTAACGTAATGTTGATTATCAGGAGCAGGATCGTTATAGGCTAAATTTCAGATTTTTCTTCTTTTTCTCTGAGTGCTTTCTGTACCTGTGGTAGTCCATCTAGTCTGCTTACTTTAGAAAACAAGTTGACAAATGCTTCAGCTTTTTCTGATGTCGAGGGGAATTTGTTGTTTCCTAAAGTGACAGGATATTCTGGAAGTTTTATCCCATTCTTCATGATATTTAATTGATCCCACACTTTTTTTAGTATCTTTATAGTCTGAGACTTCGATGTTACAAAATGTTGTCCAGTATGTTTTCTTGGCTTGTTCTATTACTCTATTACTTTATAATTTGGCGTGGTTCATAGCCTTGTGGTTCTGAGTCGATGCTTTTCTTCTATATATTCTAAATGTATGCTTTTTCTTATTGACTGCTCCGTCACAGTCTGTAGTCCACCATACATTGCCTAAGTGATTACGGTTTTTAACACTGCATGTATTCATTTTAGGAACAGATTCATTGGCAGCATTTAGAATATTGTTGCAAAATTTGTTGTATATTTTGTCAATATCATCTTCGGTAGATACTATTAGATCTAGATCATTTAGAATATTTGCGAAAGTGACCCAATCTGCTTTTTTGTAGTTGTACTTTGGGATTGCACCCTGGATAGTATTTTCTAATTGAATTTTTTCGTTAATCGTGATGGATATTGGAACATGGTCACTTCCTAATGTATCGTCACGAGTTTTCCATGAGCATGATAAGTTGGGTGAAGTCAATGTTAAATCTATAGCTGTTAGTCGATGAGTGGGTACGTCAGGAATTCTAGTACAGGAGCCATCGTTAAGTAATCTTAGTGATGAATCCACTATATTTTCTGAAAACCTGTTACTGGTCACTGACGACAGTACAATTGTTTTCCCAAAAAGGAGAGTGAGCATTAAAATCATCACCAATTATCCACTTTTCACTTTTCACTTTGACGGTTTTCAACCAGTCGGTGTTATTGTCTGCTCCTGTTGGTAAGTAGACCGATAAACAATTGACAATCATTGAATCAGAAAACTTGATAGTCAGTGGTAGCACATGACGAAATATTTTCTACATTTTTGGGAACGGACGACTGTTTGATACAATATTGTGTGTGTGTGTGTGTGTGTGCCGTGCCACGGTGTGTGTCAGTGTGCCGGTGAGTCAGTGTGTGTGTATGAGTGTGTGTGTGTGTGTGTGTGTGTGTGTGTGCCGTGCCACCGTGGGTGTGTGTCAGTGTGAGTGTGTGTGTTTTGTGTGTGTGTGTGTGTGTGTCCGTGTGCCGTGTGTGTGTGTGTGTGTGTGTGTGTGTGTGACTGAGTGCACTAGTGTATGTGTGTGTCACTGTGTGTGTGTGTGTGCCGGGTGTGTGTGTGTGTGTGCCGGTGTGTGTCAGTGCCACGGTGTGTGTGTGAGTGTGTGCGTGCGTGTGTGTGTGTGTGTGTGCGTGGGTGACTGATGCATGGGTGTGTGTGTGTACCGGCACTACTGAGCTTGTGCCCTTAGTAGTGCCAGTGTGTGGATGGCTGACTGCAAAAGGTTGTGCATGAAAGTTCTTTTTTTCCACTTAAGTGTTTGAATGCATGTTTCTAAACATCGATTTCTGCATTGTACAGCGTGTTTTACATGGAAAGACGCTTTATGGATTAAACTGATTATTATTATTATTATTATTATTATTCATACCTACACCATATCTGCTAAGTAGATATGTTTGCCCCTGACCAGCAGCGTATCCAAGCGCGCTTTGTCAGGCTTTGAGTAAATAATACACATCTACAAGCACAACACAGTCTCGCGCGCGCACACTCACGTTGCCTGTTTGAGTTGCTCATGCATCAAACCGCGTGCGCGGAAAACGGAGCAGTAACTAAATAAGTTTAGTATTCCTACAACTGCAAAATGTCAGATGGATCAACATTATAGCTGAGCATAAGTATCATAGTAGCTTTGAAGCATGATTAATAAAGAATGCTTTAAAATAGTCCCTTTGTTTTTATTTTCAGAACTGAGTTAGTTTTGTAGTTTTATTTTTTTTATATAAAAAGGTGAGAACTATATTTTAGACAGCGGATGTACCACAAATCACTAGAACCGCTTAACGCAAACTGGCGACCCCTGTCGGTCAATCGTAAACAAATCCTGTAGTCCTTTTCTGTGAGGTGCACTCTTTTAAGTTCTTTGTGTTTTGATTTTATTTTTTGTTTTAATACTGTTTAGATTGGCTGAACAATTATGCAAAGAATTTTATTCTAATTAGTAAAACAAGGCATGCGTGCTTCAGAATAATGAACCGATCGAGTGATAGATACTCTAGATGTAGAAAAGCCTGCTTTGGCTGTTTCGCACAAATCGCACATATCACAAAAGCGGTTCACAAGTGTCCCATTTCACAGTTGTCAGTGGATTGTACTATGGAATGAAGAGTGTTGGATTTACGCTTTTGAAAGGGTGAGCGAATTGATTTTCTTTGCTCGTATTTTTAATGAACTATGCTTTCTGTCTTGATTTTATTCCTAAATACTCGTCGCCATAATCATAAGGATGGTTTCGAACTCGGTCGCTAATGCAGGAATAATGACAATGGGTTTGTCATTTTGTAACTGATAGTGTTGTCCCTTTTGTAATCTACATACTAGTTTTGAGATACAGTTCTTCATCATTAGTTTTTGTATATCGTTTTTACGATCATGTACACACAGCAACAACAGGGGGAGGCCTGTTCAAACTCAAAGATATCCAGGCTACTCATGAACTTACAATGGCATAATAACTGTCAAGACAAGACCGTGACAGTGCATGATAAGTTAGTTTTGGTGTAGAACATGCCACACAGAAGAGATGGATGAGACAAAAACAAATGCATTTTTACATCAGTATGTTTGATGATAGCTATAGCTTAAAACTTAACAAAGAAAAACAAAACAAGCACTGCTTTTCTTTGTGAAACAAAACCGAAGAGAAAGAGAGAGAGAGAGAAAAAAAAGAAAAAAAAAAAAAAGAAGGAAAGGTACACAAAGTTCTTTAATTTGGAAACGGCGCAGGCAACTTTTCCTGTTCACCTAGTGGGTTTGGAATTCCCATAAACTAAATCTGGTGAAAGTATAATTGATAATGATTGCGATAGTGGAAGATGAATGTGTGAAAAATGTGCAATGTACATGTATGTGTACATGTTTTACCTTATTATTTGGGATTTTTTAATGGATTTTAAGTAAGTGCTATACACTATATTATATATGATCATCATCTTTCCAAGAATGTTTACACCACTCACACACCACTCACAAGATAACTTGATTGTGCAAATTATGATTTGCCTGATGCAGAAAGGTAATTGTATGGACATTTCTAATGCCTTTTATTAGTTTTAATGCAGACCTGATAATATACAACAAAGACTTGATCAGTTGATGTAAAGAGCAGAAGCTGTTTTAAATACAGTTTATGATAATCAGTAACAATCTTAACCAATGGATTCTTTAATTATTAAAGTATAGATTCCCCCAAAAGACAAATCCATATTCATCATCTGAAACAAGGCACTGAGCTGTGTAATAATTTTCTTAAAAAAAAAAAAAAAAAAAGAAGATAAAAGGAAAGCAAGTTAGATGCACTGTGCTCACAAAGTCACAGGCACACACACACACACACACACACACACACACACACACACACACACACACACACACACACACACACACACATGCGTAGATCTAATGATCTATAGTACAGTTTCACTACATGTAGGAAATTTAACAAGGAAAAGAAAAGTGGGGATGAGGAAGGTGATACTATTAATTATCAGTATACATGTGTAAATTAAAAGAGATGTGTCAATAGAGTTTAAGACAGAGCTCAAAACTCGTAGAAAGTTCGTCCAAATTCTTATACTTATACATCAAGACAATACTACAAACTGAAGATCAGTATATCATGAATGATCACATAAAATAGGCACAAAACATGCCTAACATACGCATACACACACGCACACATACATTTGAGTCCACACTCTGACACAGAGTAAACACCCACCCGCAAGCACACACACACAAACACACACACACACACACGCACACACATATGTGTATATATATTATATATATATATATATATATAAATGAAGACTTGATCAGAAAAATGGTGTAGATGGTGGGAGGAGATAGACTTACATATCCAAAGGCCATTTTGAACTGGTAGGTTTTGAAAGAGGATAGAGTTGGTGGAGTGATGGAGTAAGAGAATTGAGGACAGAAGGTGCATGATAAACAAAAGACCTTAGAACGAATGTCTTTGAAGAGACTTTAGGGACTAGAAGGAGCTTTTCTCCAGAAGACCTGAGAGAATGAGAAGGGGTGCAAATATGAAGGACAGAAGATTTATAAGCAAGATGCCTGAGAGAACCTTGAAACTGATAATAACTAAATAAGTCAATCTGCCAGTTTTGTACTAAATTCTGTACTTGATGGGCAACCAGTGAAGTTGTTGTTGACTTTTTGAGAATGTCTCTGACAGCATTGTTCAAGAAAATATGAAACCATGATCTGAAATCAGACAGGAAATCAGTGAGTAGAGAATAGATGTAGTCAATGGAACTGAGGATCAAGGAACAGACAAGCTGAGTGGTTGCTAAGTAGATCACATGCATGAGTGTATGTTTTTTTGTTTCTTGATGGAATTTTTTTTTTTTCAAGATAGTGACAGTTTTTGTTTTTCTGATTTGGTCAAGCCTTAAGACCAAAATAAGATTGGTAAAATACTGGTAATGTTTACTTAGCATTAACCATTAATGGAAACTATGGATAATGTGTTGGCTCTCTTAAGGTCTGGCAGGTTCAGTTCTTTTGTTTTTCTTCAATTTCAAGACAGGATCTGTCATGTAATTGTGTGTGTGTGTGTGTATGTGTGTGTGTGTGTGTGTGTGCGTGCATGTTTACATAATACATTGTGTGTGTGTGTGTGTTTGTGTGTGTCCATTACTTATTGTCACTGTTAACAACTGCATGATGAGTTTTTGTAGAATTAGGTCAGGTGTACTCACTCAGAGTTGTAGCACAGGGACCAAAGTGAAAACAATACCAGTTTGTAAACTTTTGTGGTAGTACTTGAGGTCTTGGTTCAGTGTCTGTAACTGTAAGTTTAACAATTTTTGACACACACAGTGACACACAGACAGACATGAGCACACAGGTACATGCACACACACTGACTCTCACAGTCACACACACTCCCCTCCACACCCCCTCCCGCCCTTCCCCCACTTCTCTCTCTCTCTCTCTCTCTCTCTCTCTCTCTCTCTCTCTCAGAGTTTTAGATTTAAGTGTGTGTATGCGAGTGACACTTTGTGTGCTGTGTGTTTGTTTTGTGGGGAGGATTGGGGGTTCTGTGAAGATCAGGTATCTGCTCCTTTTAGATTTTTTTCTCTCTTTAACAGCAGATACTGTGTTGCATAATTGGATCAGTCAGCATGCTTTGCTACCTCCTTGAAACTGAAAACTGAAACTGGCAAAGAAGCCATTTACTATGTAGTGCTTGTGATACATATACACTTGGTACACATACGTGCATGCATTATATACTCTTTAGTTTTAGTGAGTGAGTGTATACTAGTGTTATTTGATTGGTCGATTATCCAGGACTGATGACAGTACACAGGTATATCATTCAAAGTAATCTAAGATAAATGCACAAAACCTTGACACAGTTTAACACAGGGAATCCTTTAGGACTGAAGTAGTTCTTGTAAAGTGTATGGAAGACACTGGGCCTCCAGGTATAATATTAATGTCTGTTCAGCAAAACAAATTCCAAGACCACCTCTGAAAATACAGCTTGATAATATTAACAATGATAAAGAGGAAAACATTTGTATGTGTATCCATTCTCAGTTTCTGTGCTGTGCAGACAAGTTGTCTTCAGTCAGTACCTGAAATTGTGAAGGGCACTTCTTGTAGGGGGGCTTTATTTCAGTTTGAAATACCTGTTGGTCGAATGAGGCACTTGTTGTACAGGTTTGGATACCACTCCATCCATTGTCCTGATCTGCCTTTTGACTGACATTTGCCTTGGTCGACAAAGAGTGAAGGGCTCTAGTCAGTCTAGAGCATTCAGATTGACTTTGTTAATTTGAAAAAAGAAAACATTCCTTATTCAGGGCAACAGCCCACTGGTCCAGGTGCTTAGTTGGCTGGGGGCTGTGTGTGTGTGTCTTTGTCTACTTGTGGGTTAGAAATTCTTTTCACTGGGCAACAGATCAAGGGGTTGACAGGTACTGTACAGTGTACTGTATTATAGTTTTCCATAATGTATTCATGCCTGGTCATGCCTTAAATGCCTCTCTCTTACAGCCCTCCCCACTCTCTCTCTCTTATTGTAAATTGTCATACTTTTTTACATGGTTTATGTATTATACATGTAAAAAGCTTAATTAACTCCTGGAGTCATGCATTTCAAATATTAGGTAACATTCAGGTATCCCTCCCTCAGATACTAGAAAGTTAGCTAAAAGTAAAACTCAAGCTCTTTAGTATCTCATTCTCAGGTCTGTGAAGCAAGCACTGACTAAAACATTAACCTTAAAAGATATTAAAGATTGATACTGAATACATAAAATACCAAGTATCTTGATTTTGTAAACTATACTTTACTGATATATATATATATATATATATATACATACAGGTATATAAATGCTTTTTTAGTTGCTTTCTACACCTTCCACTCCACAGTTCAATGAGTTACTGGGATTTGGTGACAGAGAGATGGAAGAGTAGGAAGAATAATGCTGATTGTGCCTCAAAATATAATACAGCATTTAGAACATGCGTTTTGACTGAAAACAGTTGTTCGAACAGATTTATCAGTGCTGTTGCTTGTGACCCATTGCAATTGAAATCTGTTGCTTGAACAGGCCCATGATTCAGATTGTCATAGTATAGTGTTCTACTTCTAGTATGAATTTTGTGTCAGCTGCTGATCAAGTCATCAACTGCTGTTGTTGAAGAAGAAACACTAGGTATAGTTTTGTGTTGGTTCAACTTCAGCATTGATTGACATTATTATGCAGTGTAGAATATCCCATGCTGTATGTATAGATGACAGCACATGTTGACAGTTCCCTCCAATAATTTTATTTAATGGATGTGATGCTTTGAACATTTCAGTTTTCACTGTTTTCAGACTGCAGTATATAAATAAAGTTTAAAAAAAAAAATTTTCACTGAAACTCCAGTGACAGTGAAAGTGAAACAATATGTGCAAGTTACCACTACTGGCAGACTACTTTTGATTAACCCTTCTGCAGTCAAAAGACATTCAAATGGTTTTATACAGCTCAGGCTGACAGAAAATAAAATATCATGTGATTCATGTGATTTGACTTATTTAAGTTTAAAGATCACTTTAACAGAGTTAAGACATCTGATCACCCTGTCGTGGTTGTTAAATGTGCATGTAACGCCCCTGGCCTCTTTGAAGGCTTCTGTTGTGTGTGTGTGTGTGTGTGTGTGTGTGTGTGTGTGTGAACTCTCTCTCTCAAGATTGTGAAAGTTAATCAATATTTAGTTTTCTTGTTTTTTGTTTGTTTTTTCAGAAGACCTCAAGGTGGATACCATGGGGGAAGAACAACTAACTGAGGCTGCTACTGTTTCGTGAGTAGTTTTGGGATGAATTTCTCCATCTGTTGTATGTGCTGGGTTGTGCAAACTTGGTGGTGCATTATATAATGATATTGTGACCTCTTTAAAACTTTTGTATAAAAATTAAAAAAAAAACAACAAAAAAACTAATCACCTAGCCTTTATCATAGAATTGAAAATGACTCAACACTTTCATCTTGTACACTTTTTCTAAGTCCATGCAACACATACGCACAGTTACTGCTTTGTCTGTTTCTCATACATGTGCACATGTGAACTATGTTAGCATCCATGTATACTCAAAATAAATCATATGAAATTTTCAGACACACAGTGACACACTCAAATACAAGACCACACACACACACACACACACACACACACACACACACACACACACACAGAGGGTGAAAGCTGTCATGACATCTGACTGATCTCCACTGGGACAGTGAAGTGGTGTGGTAAAGAATGAATGTCACTTGAGTGTAAGTAAACACTGTAGACATGTGTACTGTACAGTGTACTTCATATGGTTCTCTCCATAGTGGAGGATTCATTTGATTCTACTTGTTGTCTTTTGCTTTAATTGTACAGGTCATAATTGTTTTGTGCTCTCTCTCTGTGTCTCTCTCTCTCTCTCTCTCTTTTTCTTTGTGAAGCCATTTTTAGATGATAGAAAGGAAGCTTCCTGCACAAGTTTGCTTCCACCCATAGTCTGTGGTTAAATACAGATCATCTTATCTGTACAGTTGCCCACTATGCAGTCTTTTTTTTTCTTTAAATTCTTTTTTTTTTTTTTTTTTGTAGTATTTTTATTATTATTTAAAAATTTTTTTTTTTATCAGAGTGGTATTTTGTTCCCTGATTTCCATGTGGCTTTGCAGGCCAGCTGTCCTCAGCAATCATGATGATGCATACACTTGTCACCTCATGTGGCTGGAGAGTTTATCTTAATAAGTTAATTACTCGAGGAACAAAAAGAGGGTGTCATCAGCGTCTTGGGTTTGTGAGACTGGCGTCACACTTGATGGGGGTGGAGGGAAGCGTGGGGTTAGGGGGCTGGGATGTTGGGGGGGGGGGGGGGGGTTAGCTGGCCTATAATTGAGAGTTCATTCTGGTGCAAAAGTCACAAGTGGCATGTGCTATTTATGAACCCATTTTGTCTAAAGTTCCATGAGCCATTTTCAGGTGATTTTTTGTTGTTGTTGTTGTGGTCATTGTTGCAATAACACTAACAGTACAAGTGTGTAACTATATCTGAGTTCTCACATTATACTATTGACCTCTTGATTATTATCTGTTTTTTGTTGTTGTTGCACTTGCACATGTATGCCCATGTATATGTGTGTGTGTGTGTCTGTGTATGTGTCTGTGTGTGTGGTGTCTGTGCTTTAGCTTTTATGGTACTTGTGTTGTGTGTATCAGCTTCCTTTGTGGGTTTGAAACCCTTATCTGTGACAATTAAGAAGTGAACAAAAAGTAGTAAACCCTGAACTCTAGCCTGTTTCAATACTCCTGAATGTTCCCATTTCCACAGCAAGACACACACATACATGTAAGTATGCATGCTCGCACACACACACACACATGCATGCACATGTGCACACACATTCATACATTATCACTAATGTCAGTATACATTATTTTGACCACAGTCCGTACATTTAATGTTTCTTGTGATTTGCCAAGCATTACACTTTTGACAAATTTAAGCTTTTGAATTTTACAGTGCATGAAAATTTCTTGCCCGAAAATAGTGGATTCAGAGGAGGTAAAAAATATACAATGACTGCAACAAAAATAAAAGCAAAAAAGTAAGCAGAACTTTTTATCTGTAGTTACAGTGCAAGTCAGATGTGTCACTATCACTGTCAGCAGTGAGGGTGAAGTCAAGCAGATGACCTATTTTAATACAGAATGAAAACATGATACCAGTACAGAAATTATAGAAAAATGATTATTTGTGTCTGGTGACCCACTTCTTTGCACTTTAATGCGCCATATATATATATGTGTGTGTGTGTTTGTGTGTGTGTGTGTAAAAATAATATAAAAAAAATGATATATTGTGTATGGTACTTGAGGCACAAAATCAACCTAAACAAAGAAAAAAAACATTTTTCTGTTCAACTTTCTCGGTGATATTCTCCCCACCCTCCCCCCAGCAAAAGTGTTGGATTGTTTCTGGGGAGCGTGGGGGAGTGTGTGTGTGTGTGTGTGTGTGTGTGTGTGTGTGTGTGTGTGTGCATGTTTGTGCATGTTTGTGTGTGTGTGTGTTTCTCTGTGTGCCTGCATATAAATATATATTTATATGAATGTGTGTGTGTGTGTGAAATGTATAAGCATTATATTCATATGTGTGTTATTGTGTTTCATGCTTGGTTTTGTATGTGTTTCTGTGCATGTACTTAAACACACTTGTTGTGTGTGTGTGTATACATGTGAGTGTGTGTGTGTGAGAGAGAGACTACAGACCAGTACTGAAGTAATGTATGCTTTCACGAGGACACATTAAGTTACAAATCAGAGGGTCCCCCCAGAATGGAAGATGGAGTTGGTGTATGAATAAAAAATATATTTATGTGTCTTTACTTCACAAAGTCTTAGCAGGACAACTGACAGCAGTCCACATGTGAGTTACAGCCCACAGTGACAAAAGATTGTGAAGGATACTTTTCATAGACTTGTCCTTCAGTTGGCAGCGTTTACTTATAATTTTATACTGTAAATGTTGCTATAGGGGACTGGAGAGCATACCACTTTCAGTGACTGAAAAGTTTGTACACAATTGTAGGTTTTTAAGTGAACTGCTGGCAGTATTTGCCTTGGGTTATCTGAAGTTTGAACAGAATGACCCGTTTCTAATTCTATCATACATGTAGATGTTTGGGGAGTTTGTTTATTTATTTATTTACTTACATGTTCATATCATATTATTTACTAATTTACTTATTTAGTCTTTTTAAAAGGGAAAAAAAGGTGAATATTATGGATCAATATTTTGCTTGGTTTCAGAGCTTTCAGCATTGTGGATTCATCTCGTCTTTCCACATTTGTCATCTCCATTCTTCTGATTGTTTATGGCAGCTTCCGGTGAGTGCCCATTGGAAATGATCATAATTCATTGGTTGCGTTCAGACTGGTTAACAAGTAGCAGAATTAATGTGTTCTTGCAGAGTGACATGTGTTCTTTGAGTAACAGGATTAGTGTGTCCATACAGACCGATATATTCTTTGAGTAATATGATTATTGTGTTCATACAAACTGACAAGGCTTCTGTGCATGGGATTGAATTTAGATTGTATGTTGCTGTTGTTACAGGTCACTGAATCTTGAGAGAGAAAACAAAGAGAAGGACAAAGAGAACAAAGACAAACCAAATTATACATCAGCAGAAAATGAATCTCGTAAGTGATCTTTTTTTCTTTTTTCTTCTGTAATTAGAATAAGGATGGGTGTATTACTGTATACATAGAATATGTTTAATCTTTATGTGCTGCTTAAAAACCAAATGGCTGTATACTGAGAGAAAGTTCAAACTTACACTAATTATGATATCATTAGTTTTGTATCTGGTGGTATATGTACATAATACTGTGTGTGTGTGTGTGTGTGTGCGAGTGTGTGTGTGCATGCAACCATGCAAACACAGTCTTCAGTTTAACTCCAATGATAAAAGATAGTTATGAGCACATGCACGCATGGATTTTCTTTGTTTTTGGTGGGTGTTTGTGTGTGTGTGTGTGTGCGCGCGCGTGCATACATCATTACATGCTATCATACCCAGCATTCATTTATCTGAAAACATATTACAGATGCCTAAACAGCTTGGTAATGGGTTTTGAATGTGATATGAGTGAACATTGGAGTCGCAGTCAACAAATATGGAAGGAATAGTTTGTTGTTCAGTGTTTGATACTCAAAGATTCTGACCAGATTTTGTAAACAAGTTTAAATGACAAAGAAATATGTGTTTGTAGATGGTTAAAAAATTTGTGCCGTGAATAAATTTGATATTCACTAGATGTGCGAGTCATTTGTTGAATATATTTTTGCTCAAACTTAGTCTTCAAACGTAATTTAAGACTGACTTTGTTCTCTGTGTGTGTGTGTGTGTGTGTGCATATGTGCGTGTGTGTGCGTGTGTATGCAGAAGTTCAAACCATTGACACGTGTCAAGCCATGTTTTTACCTGTGGGGGCGTCTGCGTCTCTTCTTATCATGTTCCTCTTCTTCGACTCCCTGCAGATGATATTTGCCATCTTCACTGCCAGTAAGTTGCTGTGAAAAGAGAATGAATGATTGAATTGAATGAATGAGTGTTTGTGTTTCACAGTGTTGGAGATTTTTATTAGCACATTGGCCGACTTACATCATATCTGCCGTTGTTTTAAGGAACATTCACACACACACACACGCACGCACGCACGCATTAGCAGGGGAAAGTAACACGGTTATAAGTTCGTGAAGCAAGAGCAAGAAACACACAATACAAGAAATTACACAACTGACACCTAACATGAATGCTACACATAAGTGTTTCAAGTGAAATAGTTGCAAAAAGTGTATTAGGGAGAGAAAAAGTGAGACTGAGAGCTCTGTGTGTGATGTATAATATATAAAGAGAGAGAGAGAGAAAGATGTGTGTGTGTGTGTATGCATTTGTGTATTGCGTTGGCGGGCACTTTTGTCCATTTTTATATTTAGATTTTTCTTCTTCTTTTTTTATTTTGCATCTTTGTCAAGTCTTTTTCTTTGATGACAGAAGATTAGTTTACCTGAGTTTGTTTACTCTGTTATTTGAGATTAAAAAATGGCCATTTAAAAACCATTCATTCAATATTCATGAATAATGTTGGCAGTTATAGCCAGGGGGATAGGGGTGAGGGTGGGGGTTATGATCTTATATTGTATTGTAGTTTTTTCTGCTGACGGTGAATAACTAGAAAGGAATGTGGATACATGAGATTTTATCACTACTAATGCAATTCGTATTTTGTATGTGTTTTGTGTGTGTGTGTGTTGGTTTGTGTGTGGGTTTGTGTGTGTGTGTGTTTGAATATATTATGTAAACATCCATGGACTGGACAGGTAAATATTATCATTACATCTATGGTGTGTATTTGAATATTTACATGTCAGTGAACAAATATTTGTGTGTATGTGTGTATTCATGTGTGTGTATTTGAATAAATACACGTCCATGAACAGATAATTTCGTACATGTATGCATGTATGTGTGTCTGTGTGTGTGAAAATATGTATGCATAAATCCATGAATATTTTTCACGTGCCTAGTCAGGGCTCAACATTCACTTTTTTCCCCCACTTGCCCAGTCAGTCAAGTCACTGGAAAATTCGCTTGCCTAGACAGATTTTGTACTTGCTCTCAGTGATTTCAGAAACTTATATATGTGCACGCATGCACACACACACACACATGTAGAAAGAAGCAGTCAAGCCCTTTTCTCAACTGATGTTCGTTTTATTGTGTTTCACAAAAAAAAATGAATGTTGTTTTGAACAGCTTAAAAAAAGTTTTCTCTCTCTCTTGATAAAACACTGCCTTTGGCATGTTTTCACAGTTGAACGTCAGCCATGAAAATTGTTTCAGCCATTTCAGCTGAAAACTGCGTTCTCTCTCGCCTTCGTAGACAGTCTTCTGCTGTTTGCAGTGTTTCAGTTTTGGCTTTTCATCCATGGAGATTGATAGTCTCATAGAAACTTTGTTGTTTGTTGCTTTTAAAGTGGAATGACATTTTAGTCCATTGCGTTGTGATTTTTAGTTATGAGATGTGTGGTTGGTGGAAGACGAAGAATGCTGTCAGAAAAATGACCAATTGTTCTCTAAAAATAGTGACCAATAGCAAATCACCTTTTAGAGCTGCATGGTCTCTTCTCTTTTATTGGTGATCACTTGTCAAAGTAGGACTCAAAACTTCGTCTGCTAGACGAAGAGATTTTGACAATCCACATCAGGAGCGTGATGGATATTTTTTGAAAACACAACATGCTAGTCTTGAAAAATATAACTAGCCTGCTGGGGAAGTTGGGCAAGGACATGATGATCTACTTGCCCCGGGCAGTCGGGCAACTGCCGATGTTGAGCCCTTCTAGTGTGCAGCAGTGTTAAGATGATGATGATGTGAGTTTAACACATTTAGCCATGATGCATGGGTGTCACATTTTTCTTTTATAAAAACGGTTTGTTTTTTTTCTTTCCTATATAAACCACAAACAAAGAGAACTAACTTGTACTGTATTTCTGGCTATGTTCACATGCAGTGACAATTTGAAGGGGAAAAAACCCAGTCCATTTCAGTCTAATTTTTGCATCAGTATGACAGGGAAGCCTGCCAAGGATGTAAACCTCCTTGGGATTGAATGGGTTAATTGACCTGCCAAGGATGTAAACCTCCTTGGGATTGAATGGGTTAATTGACCATATATATATATATATATATATATATATATATATATATATATATATATATTTGTGTGTGTGTGTGTGTGTTAATCTTTTTGTCACAACGGATTCCTCTGTGTGAAATTCGGGCTGCTCTCCCCAGGGAGAGCGCATTGTTACACTGAGAGCGTTACCCATTTTGAAATGTTTTTTCTGCCTGCAAGTTTATTTGTTTTTTCTATATGAAGTGGATCTTCCTACACAATTTTGCCAGGGACAACCCTTTTGTTGCTGTGGGTTCTTCTATGTGCGCTAAGTGCATGCTGTACACGGGACCTTGGTTTATGACTTTATCGTCTCATCAGAATGACTAGCATTCAGACCATCCATGAAGGTCTAGTGGAGGGGCAGAAAATACTGGCAACTTTGGGGTTTGAACCAGTGCGCTCAGATTCTCTTGCTTCCTAGGCATACGCGTTGGCCAGCACCCCACTGTGTGTGTGTGTGAGTGATTGCAGAGGTGTTAGAATGATGATGGTGGGGACATAGTTGACCACCTTGTCTTTATGATAACACTCTGATCTTTTTTATGATAAAAGTATACAATTCGTACACTTGCAGTTCTTGCCACGGTGGCTTTTGCCTTCCTCTTGCTGCCCATGTGTCAGTACCTGATCCATCCATGTGCCGGCCCTCAGAAGTGAGTCTTGGTGCTGATTGTTTCTGTTTGGGTCTGTATTGTGTTGGGGGTTGGGGGGGCATGTGTGTGTGGTGGGGAGAAGGTTTGTGTGTGTGAGGAAGGGGGAGGGGGTTGTGTGTGAGTGAGTGTTTAGTGTTTGTGTGTGTGTGTGTGTTTAGTGTGTGTTGTGTTTTCTTTTCTTTTCTTTCAGTGATGTCTATCACAGAAATGACAAACATGATAAAGGCAAGGTTTACTGGGATGGAGGGGGAAAGGGGGTTGAATAAGAGTGTGGGGGTGCTCTGTGTGTGTGTGTGTGTGTGTGTGTGTGTGTGTGTATGGTATGGTATGGTGTGTTAATGAATGTGCTGTTTGGTATTGATTAAAAGTTTGTTGTTTGTGTTCTGTGTGTGTGTGTGTGTGTGTGTGTGTGTGTGTGTCTTTGTTTTTGTGTGTGTGTGTGTGTGTAGAGAGAGTTCAGTTATTTTTTTTCTTTTCTGAATGATCAGATTAAGTGAAGACATCAGATTTCTTTGGACATGCTCTGAATATTTCCCATTTTTTTATTTGTGTGTGTGTGTGTGTGTGTCACTGTGTGCATGTGTGTGTTTCAGGATCTCGTTTGGGATGTGTGGTCGTTTCACGGCAGCAGAGATTGTGGCCTTCTGCCTGTCCTTCATGATCGTCTGTGTCTGGATACTAACCGGACACTGGCTACTGATGGACGGTCAGTCATGCTGAATAGTTGTTGTTGTTTTTTTGTGGGGGGTCGGGGGGGGGGAGAGGTGGTGGTGGGGGCGGGGGGATTCTGATGTGTTTTGCTGTGTGTGAACGTGTGTGTTTGTGTGTGTGTGGGAGGGTGTGTGTGTGTGGAGGGAGTGGGGAGGTGGGGGTGGGGGGTGCAAGGGGATGTTTGTGTATGTGAATTGATATTGACTGGACATTGGTTATTGATGGACTGTCAGTTGTGCTGAAAGGGGGACTCTGAATAGTCTGATGTGTTTTGTGTGTGTGTGTGTGTGTGTGTGTGTGTGTGTGTGAGTTTGAGTCTTCTGTGAGTGTGTGTTTTGTTAAGTGCTTTTGTAGGACATCTTTGGAAGTATCTTAAAAAAAAAAATTATTTGACACAAATGTGTTTGCACATGAGCATGTAATTTTGGTTAGTCTTGTTTATAGAACAACATGATTAGCTGATGAGAACAACATAATTTCATTTTGTTGTTATGTCCTGTATGCATTTATGATTTATGCAAATATTTCAGTATCATTTCCACCTATCAAATTCAGAGACTGAATTTTCATTAACAAAAAAGAATAAATTTTGGTTGTCTTCCCATCATTATGAGTTATCTCACCCTGTTAACGTAGAACATAGAATGGAATAGAATATGTCTTTATTACCAAGTGTACCGGGGTCACAAGGAATATAAAAACTTATGCATACTGACACATGCACACACACACACATGCACGCACGCATGCGCATACACACACACACATTTAAACAAAAGCAGTGTATTACATATGGATGGGGCTGATGACTAGATATTCAGGTAGATGGTTGTTGATGGTTGTATTATCCATTCAGTTTCCTTCAATAAACAGGGTTGGTAGGGTCCTTAAAATTTCTTACAAATCCTGACATTTTGAAATTCCCAACTAAGGCCAAACAAGTGTGTGCATTTGCATCAAGGTCCTTGCAAGTCCTTACGCCAGCAAAAAAAATCATCCTGGGTAAAACCCCATTAAAAATGTTACTGTTAACTTCGAACTCCAGCACTTCAGCTTTGAAATAATCCTTTCTATGGTTTAAAATATTCCTCTATAATCTGTTATGGATTTTAGCAGGTCTGCCACATCTGCTTGATTTTATTTTCATTTTGTTGGATTTTTTTTTTCTCTGCATGGCAGAAGTACCAGAAAACGTCTGCTTCAGGCTTTTGACAAACAAAATGTCAGTAGCTTCAGGGGGCGTTGCCCCTTGACCCCTATTAGGGGTATTGCCCCCTGACCCCCCATAAGGGACGTTGCCCTTTGACACCACCAAGGAGGCCTGTGTGTGCTCTCTCTGCTCTCCTTCACCCATTTGTAGTTTTTATCCTTGATTATGCACAATATACAGTTAGTGAGATATCACCCCATTTGTCTAGTATGGGCGAAGGTCAGTACAAAATGAGTAAATGGTCCTTACAGCTCCTTCCAAGGTCCTTGAATGGCATAGACTTAAATCCCTGGGAACCCTGGTAAAACATATACTCTTATATATACTTATGAGCTTAATTTGAATTTTTGTGATCAAAATTTTAAATTTTTTATGAGGTAGTTGATGTTTTGGCAAAAATAGTAAATAGTGCTAAGAGTCGAAAGGTTAGGTGAATTTGCTCCGGACAAATGCCAGAAATTACAGTAATTTTGGGTGGTGTTAGGGTGGGTGGATGCTTTCATCTGCAGTCAAGCATCAGATTTGCAGAAGGAAGGGTTGAGAGGAATGTGTTGTGCTGTTTGTGTGGTTGGAAAAGGTGAGGTTTTATGTAAGGGGGAATCATGGCATGCGAGCGAACACTAGGAGGGTGGTAATTGGCAGTCAGCCATGCGTGATGGTACAGGCATCACCTCGCCGGAGTCGCTGATGTGTACAGAGTTCATTGACATTGAGATGAGCAGCTGTTGTTTGTGTGTGAGTGTGTGTGTTTACTGTTAGTGAGTTTTTTGGGGTTTTTTTTTAATGTTTTTTGTTGTTGTTATTGTGTTAATGTGTGTGTGTGTTGTATGTTTGGTGTGTGTGACTGTGTTTGCAGGAGTGTTTTGACATGTTTGTTTCTCCTGTGATCAGTATAGATTCAGCCAGAGAGAGAGAGAGAGAGAGAGAGCGTGTGTGTATGTGTGTGTGTGCAGAGCATTTTGTTCATGTGTCTGTGCATCTGAGGAGGGCAACTGCCCACAAACTGACGAACTGATTTAAACAAAGCTCAGACCAGTGTTCTTGTGTGTGTCTATGTGCATGTCAGCCTGTACACAAGCATGTGTGCACAGGTGCTGTCCTGGAATGTTCCTTTTGTGAAAGAACCCTGTTTCATGCTTCCTCCCCTCTCCTTTTCTTTTCACTTCAGTTTTTTTGTTTTACACATTGTGTGTGTGACGTTTTTTGTGCAGCGCTAGGAATGGGGCTTTGTGTCGCCTTCATTGCTCTGGTGCGTCTGCCGAGTCTGAAGGTGTCCACCATGTTGCTTGTCGGCCTGCTGATCTATGATGTCTTCTGGGTATGTATGTGTGGACTAGCTGACATGGAGGGGAAGGGTGTGTTGCATGTGTGAGAGTGGGTATGTGTGTGAGGGTGTGTGTGTGAGAGAGAGCCTCAGAGAGTGTGAATGTGTGTATACATGAGTGTGTGCTGAAAATAGAAAGAGGGAGACACAAAGGTATACCACGAGAGTTACGGCTTTGTAAGGTTTGTAACATGGTCTGTGATTGGTGATGAGTTTCATTTTATAATGGAATGTCCCAGTTATGATCAGTTACAAAATAGATATGTTCCTAAAAAGTATTTGTCTCCAAAATCGGTTTTTAATTTTTGTAATATGCTGAAAGGAGGCAGAAAAGTCAATTTAGCTGTAAGTAAGATGATTAGATTTGCAAATGTTGCCTAGTTATACTTTTGGAGTTAAAAGACATTTGTGTTTTTTCAACTTTTATGTGACATTGTTGTGTATTTGGAAATGTTTGCTCCGGGCATGAAAAGTTTATTTTGTAGTAATCCTCCATACTCCAATAGGAGTGAAAGGATAATTAAAACTTGAAACTTGTGCGTGTGTGTGAGAGAGAGAGGTAGACAGGCAGGCAGACAAACATGTATGGATGAGTTATTAATTTTACACCATGGCCTTAAATGAAAAGTCCTGCGAAAACGAGAACACACAGTATAATACTATTTATACAAGATGAAATGTAAAGTGAGGGAGATTGTGGGGGATGGGGAGGATGGGGGGGGTGGGGGGGGGACGACTACTGTATTTTTTAAACATAGTTTGATACACCAAAAAAGCAGTTCTTGCTGATTCAGATTATCATTTTGAAATAAAATGTTGACTTTGAGTTTGACTAAAGGCCAGTAAAACAACAGAGGGGTTCATGCACTTGCTGGAAGAAATAGAAACAAAGAGAGGGGAATCTTGTTTGCCTTTTTTTTTTTCTTTTTTTTTAACTCTGAAATGTATTGATAGTTGATCCCCCTCACCTCCCTATTTTTTGTGTGAAAAGTCAGGAAGGAGGGGAATTTCAGTGTCAGTTTCTCAAGGAGGCATCACTGTGTTAAAAAAAATTCATATATGCTACACCACATCTGCTGGGCAGATGCCTGACCAAGCGGCATAAGCCAACACGCTTAGTGAGGCCTTGAGTGCATACAGATATATATATTTGTGTACCTATTAGGGTAGATTTCTTCTGCAGAATGAAGCCAGAGGACAACACTCTTGCTGCCATGGGTTCTTTTTTTCTGTGTGCCGAGTGCATGCTGCGCATGGGACATCGGTTTGTGGTCTCATCGGAATGACCGGGTGCACAGTTTGATTTTCCTGTCAAACTTGGGAGAAAGGGCGAGAGTGGGGTTCAAGCCCGGACCCCTCATGGACTCTCTGTATGGGCAGATCATGAGCGTCTTCAACAGTCTTCCGCCTTCCTCCTCATTTCTAGTTGTTGGAAAAGGGCTTCTTCACTTTTGGGTCAGATTGAAAGATGATGAAGAAGGGAGTGTGTGGATGCAGGATAGGGTTAACGGCATTGATTTATTGAGTGGGTGTGATTCATAATGTTTGTTTGTTTGTTTGTGGCAGGTGTTCTTTTCCTCCTACATCTTCAGTGCCAACGTCATGGTGAAGGTGGCCACAAGACCTGCTGAAAACCCAGTAAGTCTTTGGCTGATGTATATATATATACTTGGAGTGAGTCTGTGAAATAGCCGCTTTGGGTGTCTTTTGTGTGTGTCTGTTTGTGTAATAAACCGTTTTGGGTGTCAGTGTGTGTGTGTGTGTGTCTGTGTATCTATGTGTGTGTCTTTGTGTGTGTGTGTGTTTGTGTTCTTGTGTTTGTGTTCATGATGTGTGCACAAAGTGAGTCTTGGCAGTAATCCAGATTTGGGTGTCTTTGTGTGTGTTGTGTGTACACAGAGTGAGTCTGTGTAATAACACACTGTTTTAGGTTGAGTCTGTGTAATAACACACTGTTTTGGGTTTAGTCTGTGTAATGACATACTGTTTTGGGTGTCTTTGTGTGTGTGTGTGTGTGTGTGTGTGTGTATGTTTTTGTGCGTGTCGTGTGTACACAAAGTGGGTCCAGGTTATAACCCTGTTTTGCATTTCTTTGTGTATGTGTCTTTGTGTGTGTGACGTGAACACAAAGTGAGTATGTAGCAACCGAATTGGAGTGGGTTGGGGGGCGGGTGGGGGTGGGGGGGCTTTTATAAACTTTAACAAATCAATTTTGTGTGGAAAGAAACTTTTGGATGGACCTCACTAAAAACACTAGATATATTTGTTGCATGCCATTTGATATATAAAGATGGTGCTGAATTCACAAGAATCAAATTGCAGAACATTTGAATAAGTGATATGATTTACAGCTCTTCCTCTGCCATTGGAATCATTCAGCATGTGATTGCTTCTTTTCTTTTGAAGTATTTTGAGTGGTAAAGTCATGAGGAAAGGATGTGGAAAGCTTCAAATTTCAACAGATTCTAACATTATGACTTAAAGTTGTGTTGGATGTTAAACAGTTAAAAGATGATGTGATGTAGCCAAGACTGCCCAGCTTAGGTAAATAACAGTACTTGTTGAAATTCTGTCCAGCTTTTCAGTTTGTACGTTTCTGACCCAGTAACGATGTACAGTCCACTCATCCTTGCCTACGCTATTTATGTAACAGCCGCATGTTTGAAATCCCGCGTTACTGACGGAAGTCCTGTAGTTGCCGAACATAATTTTACACACTGCAGATCATGGTTTTGTAAACCTCTTCCACAAAATATCAAGACATTGTTCCACAGTTTAGTCTTTCAAATCTTGTGTTAAAACATATTATTTGTTCAAACTGCTCTCTTTTAGCTATATATTCTTCTCTTCCTAGAGTGTCTTTCTGCATGTGTGTTTAGCAATGTGTGTGTGTGGGAGTGAGGTGGGAAAGGTGTGTGAATTGTGAGTGATGTTTCACTGTTTTTTAAATATTTTTTGCCAGTTCATGCCACATGTATTGTTAAATGCTCTTGGAGCTTCAAGTTAAGTGCGGTATAAATGCATACTGATATTGTTATTATTATTATGAGACAATAAACTGAGGTCTCACACGCAACAAGAGAGTATCCCTGGCTAAATTTCCTTTTAAATCCATTCTTATATATGTGTGTGTGGGTGTGCACATGTGTGACTGAAGCCTGACTAGAATGACACAGTGAAACAAATGAGGAGCACCACAGTCTGCTCTGTTCAGGTAGGCAGCTGGTAGTGCAAATGACTCCCTATGTTTTTAGAGAGCTCAGAGCTTGGTCTCTGACCAAGGGCAGGCGCTATATAGGTATCCAAAATAAATAGAAGAGCTTGGTCTGTGACCAAGGGTAGGCACGATATAGGTATCCAAAATAGATAGGAGAGCTTGGTTTTTGACCAAGGGTAGGTACAATATAGGTATCCAAAATAAATAGAAGAGCTTGGTCTCTGACCAAGGGTAGGCACTATATAGGTATCCAAAATAGATAGGAGAGCTTGGTCTCTGACCAAGGGTAGGCACTATATAGGTATCCAAAATAGATAGAAGAGCTTGGTCTGTGACCAAGGGTAGGCACGATATAGGTATCCAAAATAGATAGGAGAGCTTAGTCTGTGACCAATGGTAGGCACGATATAGGTATCCAAAATAAATAGAAGAGCTTGTTCTCTGACCAAGGGTAGGCGCTATATAGGTATCCAAAATAAATCGATAATTACCTGTGTCTTCCTCCCCCACAGGTGGGCATGTTCGCCAAGAAGCTGCACCTGACGGGGCTGGTACGAGACGCCCCCAAGTTGTCCCTGCCTGCCAAACTGGTCTTTCCAAGGTGAGCACACTTTTCTGTTTCAGTTTTTCAGTTTCAAGGAGGTGTCACACAGCATGTGGACTGATTCATATATGCAACACCACATCTGTGTTTAAAAAAAACAAAAACACAGCAGCAAATTTAAAACAAACCACCCCGGAAGGAAGTAGAAGCCTGACCGACGCATGGACATGTTGTGCTAGTCAGGCCTTGAGAGGTCAGGAATTTCTAAAAAAAAAAATATATATATATCTTAAGACAGTGTCAAAGCATGCGGACTGATCTGTACACACTACATCACATCTGTTTTAAGAGAAAAAAAACCAACCTCTAACTCTTTCACCGTCATAGGCGACTTCTGTCGACATCGAGGGGCCTTCTGGACCATTTTTCACATGGAACCAAAGCTCAACAGCTGCAGCCAGTTTCCTGCCAATAGAACAATGACTGACCTCTGGCTCCTGACCAAGTTTGAAGGGAACAAGTCTGTTGTGTTGTTTTGACAGGAGCTGAAGCCTGTGACAAAGAACATCGTTTCTAAAACATTGCCGTTGGGGAATGTTTTTCACATAGGAACTTGGCGGTGAAAGAGTTAAAGCTTACAGATGCCTGACCTGTGTGTAGACATCACATGCTGGTCAGGCCTTGAGACCATACCAAATTCTAGAAATATGTGCGTATAGTGTGCATATATGAAAACAGTAAACAAAAATGACTTCAATACAGCAGGTAGTATGTGGAAAGTTTGCTGTCTTGTCATTGACTTGAGTCATGTGATTCCCTTTAGTCGGATAAACCCATCATATATATTGTGTAGACGCACAGCTCAGTATCATGTGAAAGAATTATCTTATTTTTTGGCTTTTTTTTTGATTGGATGTGATTACTTTATGATAATGTTATCCAGATGTTGGTTTCGTTTATTTCCTTGGCCCTCCCCTGGTAGCCAGCAAGGATGATACAGAATAAAAATTCACGGCCACAGTGTTATGATTTTCTTTTCATTTTCTTTTTCTTTTTTTTTCTCTTTTTTTTTTGTGCCCCAGAATTCGGGACATTTTGTTTTCTATATTTTGATGATGACAGGAGTGATGAGGATGCTGCTATGGGTGTCCATTTAGGTTTGAGACTGTGCTTTCATGATATTCTATCTCCGGGTCAACCAGGCTGAGAGATACAGACACCTGCAGAGTTGCTCTGGAAAGTCGAGCAACACTCCCAAAGACGTATCCATTTAGTCGATGACCATTGACTGTTTGGTCCAGGTCTTGACAGTTTAACCTATTGCACACTCATCTCTGGGTAGGAGCTAGCCACTTGCTGAAAAAAAACCCCAACCCAAACCACAAAAAAGCCCACCTCTGATGGGGATTGAACCTGCGTCTTCCAAGTTGTCGGTTTGTGACGCTAACCACTTTGCCAAGGTGACACTAATATATTGATACTGTAGGATTGGCTGATGGATGGCCACATCATTCAAAAATGGTGCATAGTTTTACGATTTGCTGCCATTCAGCAACCTGGTACTGTTTAAGTTGTGATGATGTCAGGTACTGCTTTGTCTTACACCATTACATGTTTCAAACTGTTGGCTAGTATTGGAAAAAAACAATAGTTGGACTTCAGCCAGCAAGTCAAACGATGTGTTCTGTGTGTTTCAGTTCACAGAATTCCAGCAACTTCAATATGCTTGGACTAGGTGATATTGTAAGTACTTTTCTGTTTTTGATTTGTTTGCTATTAGTTATGTTTGTGGGTTTGTTTTTGGTGGGGTTTCTCTGTCTCTGTCTCTTGTCTCTCTCTCTTTCTCTCTCTCTTTAGATCCTTTCAGCTCCATGTAATTTTTCTTGCCTTGACCCAAAATGTTGTTGTGCTGTATCTTAACAGTCTTTCTATGTTTTAGTAACGTTCCATTTTAGGATGGAGGGGGGAGACAGTAAAAGCGAACCAAGAAGCATTCAGTTAGAAGGCAGATCAAATGTTTTCTGTGTGTGTGTGAATGTGCAAGTGGTGCTGGCGAGAGGGTGTCTGTATGTACTTGTGTGTGTGTGTGTGTGTGTGTGTGTGTGTGTGTGTGTGTGTGTGTGTGTGTGTTAATTTGGTAATGCCTTGCTATGATTTTTATATGTATGTGTGTGTATTTTATTCTGGTAATGACTTGCAGTGATTTTTGTATGTATGTATGTGTATGTATTTTATTTCGGTAATGCCTAGCAGTGATTTTTGTTTGTATGTATGTGTGTGTATTTTATTCTGGTAAGGCCTTGCTGTAATTTGTGTATGTGTGTAGGTATGTATGTGTGTGTGTGTGTGTGTGTGTGTTTTATTCTGGTAAGGCCTTGATATGATATTTGTGTGTATGTGTTTTATTCTGGTAAGGCCTTGCTGTAATTTGTGTATGTGTGTAGGTATGTATGCGTGTATGTGTGTGTGTGTGTTTTATTCTGGTAAGGCCCTGCTGTAATTTGTGTATGTATGTAGGTATGTATGTGTGTATGTGTGTGTGTGTTTTACTCTGGTAAGGCCCTGCTGTAATTTGTGTATGTATGTAGGTATGTATGTGTGTGTGTGTGTGTGTGTTTTACTCTGGTAAGGCCCTGCTGTAATTTGTGTATGTATGTAGGTATGTATGTGTGTGTGTGTGTGTTTTACTCTGGTAAGGCCCTGCTGTAATTTGTGTATGTGTGTAGGTATGTATGTGTGTGTGTGTGTGTGTATGTGTATGTGTGTGTGTGTGTTTTACTCTGGTAAGGCCCTGCTGTAATTTGTGTATGTATGTAGGTATGTATGTATGTGTGTGTGTGTGTGTGTGTGTTATTCTGGTAAGGCCCTGCTGTAATTTGTGTATGTATGTAGGTATGTATGTATGTGTGTGTGTGTGTGTGTGTTATTCTGGTAAGGCCCTGCTGTTATTTGTGTGTGTATGTAGGTATGTATGTATGTGTGTGTGTGTGTGTGTACTTTATTCTGGTAAAGCCTTGCTATGATTTGTGTATGTATGTAGGTATGTATGTATGTGTGTGTGTGTGTGTACTTTATTCTGGTAAAGCCTTGCTATGATTTGTGTATGTAGGTAGGTATGTATGTATATGTGTGTGTGTGTGTACTTTATTCTGGTAAAGCCTTGCTATGATTTGTGTATGTATGTAGGTATGTATGTATGTGTGTGTGTGTGTGCACTTTATTCTGGTAAGGCCTTGCTATGATTTGTGTGTGTCGATGTTGACAGGTGATGCCGGGCCTGCTGTTGTGTTTTGTGCTGCGCTACGACACCTACAAGAAATCCCAGCTGATGTCGGCAGAGACTGGTGTGCCTCCGCCACCCAGCTACGTCCAGCGAATCTCCTATTTCCATTGCTCTCTTGTGGGGTATTTCTTAGGTAATGATAATTGTAATATATAACTTATCTGTGGCATCAAATCATGTACAAATGCTGCTGTTACCTCACTCAGTACAGCCAGTCCTCTCTTCTCCTCTACACAGACCCCTCGGATGTCCAGTGGGTGTCTGAATGACCCTACCTTTAGCTTCCGTCGTCAGAATTGTGGTATTCTTTGTCAGCATTCACCTCTTCAGTATAAGATCGTTCCGCTTGCAATATTTTGATGATGGTAATTGGGGTGAAACGCTGTTAACGTCGTCTCTTTCGCTGTTCGTATGGAAAGAGTTAACGCCTAACATCATCCACCTACATGTGACATGAGATGAAAACATTATAAAGCTCTTTGTCGACGAAAGATATCCAGTGCATTCACAGATAACACAGGTCACGTGGTCCTTTAGTTTCAACACAGTTCTCTTTTTTGTTCTGTATATTTTTTTTGGTGATTTTTTTTTTCCATAATATTTATTTAGATCTGGTTTAGGTAAGCCCAGAAGAAAATGAGGAAAAGAAATAAATCTTGTTTGCACTTGGGTATGAGATAGAACAGAGCTACCCAGGCCCTGTATCATGGCATGAAAGAGACCCATAGACAATTCCTGAACATTAGCTACCCAGGCCTTGTATCATGGCATCAAAGAGACCCCAAGACCATTCCTGAACATTAGCTACCTAGGCCTTGTATCAGGCATCAAAGAGACTCATAGACAATATATTCCTGAACATTAGCTACCCAGGCCTTGTATCATGGCATAAAAGAGACCCCTAGACAATTCCTGAACATTAGCTACCCAGGCCTTGTATCAGGCATGAAAGAGACCCATAGACAATTCCTGAACATTAGCTACCCAGGCCTTGTATCAGGCATGAAAGAGACCCCTAGACAATTCCTGAACATTAGCTACCCAGGCCTTGTATCAGGCATGAAAGAGACCCCTAGACAATTCCTGAACATTAGCTACCTAGGCCTTGTATCATGGCATGAAAGAGACCCATAGACAATTCCTGAACATTAGCTACCCAGGCCTTGTATCATGGCATCAAAGAGACCCATAGACAATTCCTGAACATTATTACTCTCTGGCTGTGTAGGACACCTTCAGGGACTTACTCTGCTTCTTCAGGTGTACCACAATGTGTGGAACAGTTTCTGAATGCTAATGTTCAAAAGCAAGTTAGTTCTGCTAGCCTTTAAAAAAAAAAAAAAAAATTTTTTTTTTTGTCTGCACCTGTATTTAGGTGTGTGTTTTTTTTACTGTCAGTCTGGATTTTTCAACAAATTTATTGAAATGTGTTCTTTTTCATGCTTGTAGGTGTATGCTGCACTCACGACCTTGGTGTATCCGTTGCATCCAAAAGATAAGCACCCAGTCCACCACTAAGTCTAGCGGGGTGGGGGAGGGAGGGGGTGGGGGCCATGGAGGTGAACATCCAGTCTGGTGTGGGATTCGAACCTGCAGCCACTCAGTTCCTAGTCAGGGGACGCGTTACCAACTAGGCTGAAGGCTCCACTGTAGAGTGTGAAGAAAGAGAAAAGAGTGTGCAGGTCTGCTGCAGGAGGAAGGTGGCAGAATGGTTAAGGCACCTATCTGCCAGGACAGTGTCCTTGAGGGTTTGAGTTTGAATCTGGGTTCTCGCCCTTTCACGTAAGTGTGACTTGAAAACAAATACAAATAGATAAAGGGTACTCTTGCTGATGTGGCTGGGAGTCCGAGTGTTCCTACCAGATTCAAAATGTTCCTACCAAATTTCCTGATTATTCCTACACACACTTGACAGGGGTTGGCATCTCTGTGAAGGTGTGGAAACTTTGTGGTGTTGTGCAGATCTACTGTACAAACACTTGGCAGGGGTTGGCCATCTCTGTGAAAGATGAAACGGAGGTGGTGTGGTGTGCAGGTCTGCTGACGGCGACTGTGTCGACGGAGGTGTTCCGTGCGGCGCAGCCAGCTCTTCTCTACCTGGTCCCCTTCACCCTGCTTCCTCTGCTGACCATGGCTTACCTCAAGGTAACAAACTGTCCTCTCTCCTTGTTACCATGGCTTACCTAAAGGTAACTGTCCTCTGTCCTTGTTACTATTGATTATCTCAAGTTAATTGTCCTCTCTCCGTGTTTACCGTGGCTTGTCTTTTGGTTACCATGTTACCATGGCTTACCTTAAGGTAACTGTCCTCTGTCCTTGTTACTGTTGATTACCTCAAGTTAATTGTCCTCTCTCCGTGTTTACCGTGGTTTGTCTTTTGGTTACCATGTTACCATGGCTTACCTTAAGGTAACTGTCCTCTGTCCTTGTTACTGTTGATTACCTCAAGTTAATTGTCCTCTCTCCGTGTTTACCGTGGCTTGTCTCTTGGTAACTGTCCACTCTCCTTGTCACCGAGGCTTACCTGAAGGTAACAACTGTCCTCCTTGTTACTGTGGCCTTACCTCAAGGTAACAACTGTCCTCCTTGTTACTGTGGCCTTACCTCAAGGTAACAACTGTCCTCCTTGTTACTATGGCTTACCTCAAGGTAACAACTGTCCTCCTTGTTGCTGTGGCTTACCTCAAGGTAATAACTGTCCTCCTTGTTACTTTGGCTTACCTAAAGGTAACAGCTGTCCTTGTTACTATGGCTTACCTCAAGGTAACAACTGTCCTCCTTGTTGCTGTGGCTTACCTCAAGGTAACAACTGTCCCCCTTGTTACTTTGGCTTACCTCAAGGTAACAGCTGTCCTTGTTACTGTGGCTTACCTCAAGGTAACAACTGCCCCTGTTACTGTGGCTTACCTCAAGGTAACAACTGTCCTTGTTACTGTGGCTTACCTCAAGGTAACAACTGTCCTTGTTACTGTGGCTTACCTCAAGGTAACAACTGCCCTCCTTGTTACTGTGGCTTACCTCAGGGTAACAGCTGTCCTTGTTACTGGGGTTTACCTCAAGGTAACAACTGTCCTTGTTACTGTGGCTTACCTCAAGGTAACAACTGTCCTCCTTGTTACTGTGGCTTACCTCAAGGTAACAACTGTCCTTGTTACTGTGGCTTACCTCAAGGTAACAACTGTCCTCCTTGTTACTGTGGCTGACCTCAAGGTAACAACTGTCCTTGTTACTGTGGCTTACCTCAAGGTGGTAACTGTCCTCCTTGTTACTGTGACTTACCTCAAGGTAACAACTGTCCTCCTTGTTACTGTGGCTTACCTCAGGGTAACAGCTGTCCTTGTTACTGGGGTTTACCTCAAGGTAACAACTGTCCTTGTTACTGTGGCTTACCTCAAGGTAACAACTGTCCTTGTTACTGTGGCTTACCTCAAGGTAACAACTGTCCTCCTTGTTACTGTGGCTGACCTCAAGGTAACAACTGTCCTTGTTACTGTGGCTTACCTCAAGGTGGTAACTGTCCTCCTTGTTACTGTGACTTACCTCAAGGTAACAACTGTCCTCCTTGTTACTGTGGCTTACCTCAAGGTAACAACTGTCCTCCTTGTTACTGTGGCTTACCTCAAGGTAACAACTGTCCTTGTTACTGTGGCTTACCTCAAGGTGGTAACTGTCCTCCTTGTTACTGTGGCTTACCTCAAGGTAACAACTGTCCTCCTTGTTACTGTGGCTTACCTCAAGGTAACAGCTGTCCTCTCGCCTTGTAACTGTGGTTACCTCAAGATAACTGTCATCTCTCCTTGTTACTACAGTGGCTTACCTCAAGGTAACTGTCCCCTCTCCTTGTTACTATTGTTTACCTCAAGGTAACTGTCCTCTCTCCTTCTTACTATTGCTTACCTCTTGGTAACTTTCTCTCTTCTTGTCACCACAGCTTACAGTGAGGTAACCATCCTCTCTCCTTGTTACTGTGGGATACCTCAAGGTAACTGTTCCCTTCTTGTTTCCACAGCTTTCCTTTAGGTAACTGTCCTGTACTTGTTACCATGGCTTATTTCTGTGCAACTGTTCTCTCTTCTTGTTACCATGGCTTACCTAAAGGTAACTATTCTCTCTTTGTTACTGTGCTTACCTCGAGGTAACTGTTTCATCTGAGTTAGCTTACTTCAGGGTATCTGTTCTCTCCTTATTACTGTGGCTTACCTCTAGGTAACTGTTCTCTTGCTGCCATGTCTTTCCTGGAGGTAACTCTTCTCTTGTTACCTCAAAGTAACTGTTTTCCTCATGTGCTGTTTACCATGGTTCATATCTAAATTGTTCCGTCATTGTGTCCCCTTTACCGTAGCTTACCTCCAGGTAACTGAGTGTGTCCTTGGACTTTGCCTATGGTAACTAATCCCAGGGTAATATGTGACGCTCTGTCTGATAATATTATCTTTTCATTGCTACTGGGAATGTGACTGTTATGCTATGTACACGTCACCAGCCTTGAACGTTTCTCTGTCGGCTCATGTTTCTGAGGAAGTTATGATCATGGCAAATCAAACATTTATGGAGAAAGAAATTTGACAAGGAAAAAACAAAAACAAACTCCCTTCGACCTGTAAACCCACTCAGATTGCTGGTGCCGGATTATGTTGATCTGCTTTCCCATTTGGCATCGGCCTGTATTTCACGCACAGCAATCTGGTGTTACTGGAAAAAGATATATACAGTCTTTGGGGGTGTTGCATCAAGGCCAGCGTAACCTCTGTTGAACTAGTAAGTTTGCTTTGTTGAGGCTATGTTGCAGTGTTCCACAATCATTGACCTGTTTAGACTCTACCCTCTGTAGTCTGGGTTTATTTGGTTCATCAAACAAGTTTCCTATCCCATCCTCTGTCTTTTTTTCTCCTAATATCCGTCCAAATGCAGTGATTAAAAAAAAAAAAAAAAAAAAATCTTTTTCAGTGTGAACAAGGCAGCTGATGGGACATTAAACTGCTTATCATCATTGACTTGCACAGTATTTCATGGACCAAATTTGCATTTTTGATGCATGGACATAAAAGATGTCCACATGTAGACATGCGTGATACTTGCTATCTTATAGATATGTATATATAATTGAAAAAAACAAAGTTGAAAACCAACACCTATTTTGTTTAACAATGAAAAAATAAATGTGAATTTTTGATGTTACCTGGCAGCTTGGTCACAGACTATGTTCATAATATGGTGACGTAATGTTGTTTTTTTATGTCATCTTCCTGGACCTTACATGACGTCATCTACTATGTAAATATATAATATTCTGAATATCCCTTATATATATATATATATATATATATATATATATATGTTGTATTTTTATAATACGTCACTTTCATTCACAAACATTTAGGAAGGCAAACGCTGGAATATTTGCTGTCGGACAGTGTTGTTGTTTTTTGTTTTCTTTTTTATCATCTCTCTCTCTCTCTCTCTCTCTCTCTCTCTCTCTCACAAACCCCATGTGTTACGTCCCAGAGAAATCTTGCTGTGTACACTTATTACGCCTTAAAATTTAGAGACGAATTTACACAATGAATGAATTAGTATAACTATAAACATGATGAGGACGAACATGCTATGTATTTTTCATCCAGCTATCGGCTACTCACGTACAGTACACCTTTGTGTGTGTGTGTGTGTGTGTGTGTGTGTGTTTGTGTGTGAAGAGCGATCGAATTGCCCCATTGTATCCCCCACCCCTTTGTGTATGGGCCGGTGGCCTTCACAATTAAACTTGTGTCAGTGTCAGTGTCTCTCTCTCTCTCTCTCTCTCTCTATATATATATATATATATATATATATGTGTGTGTGTGTGTGTGTGTGTGTGTGTGAACTCTCAATAGTACGACCCAAGGTTTAAATCTTGACTCTGCACCATAACCTGTCAGGCTCATTGGATAATGGATGATATGCTACTATAGATTTGATAATAATTCCAAGCCCAGATGTCTTCATTTTCCATAAAGTAATGGAGGATGCATCAGTAACCAGTCTTGGTTAATCTTTAAACCTTTAAAACTGTATTTCCATTTAGGGTGGGGTGGTGGTTTTAAAAAGCTGTCATTTCTGCTCATGTTGGTCCGACAATGTACCTCCAGATATAACATGAAGGGAGGTTGTTAGTGTATGCAGGTGCTGTTGCTGTTCTGAATTAATTTGAGATGTACACAACATGAAGCTCAGTGATGTTATGTGCTGTGTGCAGGGGGATTTACGACGCATGTGGCACGAGCCCTTCATTCAGGCCAGCACCACCAAGCATCTAGAAGTGTAGCTGCCTGTCTACTGGTGCCGTGTATTAACAGATCCCTTGACTACCCGCCCAGTGGCGTGGAGACACTGTGGCTTCTGCCTGTCCACCGGACTATCACTGCCTGCCCACTGGTGATGAGATGGCATCACTTCTGACCAGTGGTGTTGAGATGGCATCACTTCTGACCAGTGGTGTTGAGATGGCATCACTTCTGACCAGTGGTGTGGAGATGGCATCACTTCTGACCATTGGTGATGAGATGGCATCACTTCTGACCAGTGGTGTGGAGATGGCATCACTTCTGACCAGTGGTGTTGAGATGGCATCACTTCTGACCATTGGTGATGAGATGGCATCACTTCTGACCAGTGGTGTTGAGATGGCATCACTTCTGACCATTGTTGTGGTGATGGCATCACTTCTGACCAGTGGTGTAAAGACATTGGCTGCTTGTCCACTGGTGCAACAATATCATCACTGCCCGCCTATCGGTGTAGAGATGGTATCTCTTTCGACCTGACCATTGAGCTAGAGACACTGTGGCCGTTTGTCCATCGGTGTCCGAGACACTACACTACATACACTACACTGCCTGCCTGCCTGCCATGTGGCCATCGAGACACTGGGGGCTGCCTGTCCTCTTGGCGTCGACCGGCTCCCACCTTCCACCTCCCACCTGGGAACAGTTCAGAGGGGAGGCAGCAGCAGCTTGGTGCCCCCCCCCCAACCCTCCCCTCCCTCCCCCCCCCCCACCCCTGACAGAACCAGCGGCTGTTGTGTCGTGCCAGCAAACAAGTTGTTCTGCAGCTGCTTTCCTGCTGCTTCGGGGGACAGTGTGTATGAATCAAGGCACATGGTGAGGGTGTGGGGGGGGCTGTCTTCCTTTGGGGATGAAACGGAATGTGTTGTGTGTGGTGTGAAGATATCGTTGTCGTCTGTGGTGACAAGACAGCTTCCAGCAGGTGCAGTGGTGGTGGTGATGGAGGCAAAGACAGGATGGAGGATCAGCAATAGGGAACGCTGCTGGAGAAAACGGTTTGGGGTTTGGGGCTTCACAAGGCCTCTTCTGCTGGTGTGCGTGGAAAGCTTGTCTGTGTGTGTGTGTGCGTGTGTGTGTGTGTGTGTGTGTGGAGTGTATACCAGTGTATACCAGTCTTGCTGTGGGTCACAGGCAGGTCTTCCAGTGGAACTGAAATAAAGATTATTATTTAAAGTGAGGGGTGGTGGGAAGGGTGGAGAAAGGACTGACCGAAAATCACACTGCTTCCCCACCGGTTTTCATTCATTCATTCTTTTCTCATTTTTGGGTTGTTGTTTTAAAAAATTTTTAATGACTGCTAAAGCAAGAGTAAGGTTGGTTGATGTGGATTGTGTGGTGTGGAGACAGCTGTCATTCGTCATGGGACCAGGAGATTTGTCGTCGCTCAGCCGTCCATCATTAGCTGTCGTCGGCACCACTGCCACTGTCGTGACACATCACTGACAGATACAGACATCATCACAGCCACTGTCACACAGGGACAGAAGAGAGTGTGCTCTGAGTCAGAAGTACTGCTGTGTGTGTGTGTGTGTGTGTGTGTGTGTGTGTGTGCACATGGAGTGGTGGGAAAAGCCAAAAGGCATTTTTTGACACTTTCATCTTCCCATAGTTTTCCAACAAACACACACTATCTGTCCACACACACACACACACTAAACGCACACAGACTCACTTATTTCATCATGAAAAAGGGGGAGAGACAGAAAGAGAGAGAGACAGCAGAGTGAGAATGGGTAGGGATTAAAGATATGAAAATGACTGCATATGGAGAAGAAAGATTATTATTCACATTGAATTTATAAGAATGCTGTGTTTTGCACCTAAAAAGAACACAAGTGAAAAATAAGCCACAGTTTCTTTTTTCCCTTTAAATGTATATATGATTGTCATACACTGGTATTGATATGTGTGTGTGTGTGTGTGTGTGCATGATCATGGCTTCATTTTCATCATGTTTTAATACAACAAAGTCTGGGGAGAAGAAAACAAAACTACAGCTTTCTTCACTTCTTGAGGGTTACGGACATGTGGTTGGTTTGAGTGTTGTGTTTTCATGAAGTTTTTCATCGATGTTGATTGTCAAGCTCCCTCTCTTCTCTCCACTCACGATTCCCCTGTTGTGCACATAATGATCTGATGGAACCCCAGTCGTAGTTAGGAGCGCCTTGTGAGAGCTTTGGAGAATGGCGGCAACAGGGGTGTGAAAAAGGCACCCTCTCTTGTGTCCAAGAGAGAGTGCAGAGTGAGAAACGCTTGTTGTTTTTTCACTCATCGAAAGCCCTATCAGAGTTGCCAAAAATCAGAGTGACCAGTGTGGTGAGCAACACTTGGGTCTTTGGCACTTCCTGGCGTCATTGTCCGTTTTACAAAATCAGGGTTTCATGGAATTATTGACTTTTTTTTTTTTTTTTTTTTTTTTTAAATACAAAATCAGGGGTTAAAAATAAGAAACGAAAAGACTAAGAGTTGCCAGAATCAAGAGTGTCCAACTATCGGTGAGAAACAATTTGGTCTTGGCACTTCATGGAGTCATTGTCCGTTTTTACAAAATCAACGGTGAAAAAAAGATAAAAGATGGAGAGCCATGGAACTGTTTTCTCCTTAAGGTGTGTTCAAGAAAGAGAACAGTTGAGAAACATTTTTCGCTCATTGAAAGCCACATCCGAGTTGCCAAAAATCAGAGTGGCCAGTTTGATGTGCAGCACTTTGGCCTTGGCACTTCATGAAGTCAGCTTGAAGTCATTGTCTAATTACAAATGAGAATTGAAGAAAATGAAAGACTTTAATTAAGGGTTGCCAGAATCAATAGTGACCCGTTTGATTAGCAGTGCTGGTCTTGACACTTCCTGACGTCGATAGTTTATTCTCCAAAATCAGGAAGAAAAAAGGAAAAAAAAGAGGGAGAGCTCTGGAACTAATAATTTAAGCACATTTTTTCGTTCATTGCTATGTGCGTGTTCTCAGTTAATATTAGAAGTTTTGCTGTTGAGGATTTGTGACTGAAAGCTACTGGTGGATGGATGGAGATTGTGAGATGCAAAGCTGTCACCGTGTGCATTAGTATCTTTCTCTCTGCTTCGGTTTCTTATCATGTGTTTGAACTGGTGGTTACAGGGACAGTTCTTTAGGCAAAACAGTAATCAGGGTTTTGAGCTTTCAGATATATATATAAACTTCACCTGTCTCTCTTCTGTTATCTGTGAGGTTTTCTGCATCAGTGTCGTTAATCCAGGATTTTGAAATGGAGGGGTATCAGGCCAGTTGATGCTGCCATATATGTGTGTAAATATACTTGTCTAAATGTGTGTGATTGAATACTGCTCGGTCTTTTTGTTTTCCTATGCGTAAACGTGTCGCACTTTGGGCGATTTGCGTTTGGGTGAAGGGTAACTTGAGTGTCTGTAGGGAGTGGAAGGTGAATGTAACAAAACTGCTGAGGCACAAAATAAGAATAGAGTTCTGTCCTTGTTTTTACTGAATCCAATTAATGAAAGGTGATACAGATGACCCGTTTTCTTCTTGCTGATACTTTTTGACTCGTATGATGTGTTGTCAGGTCAATATTTTGCGACACATTTTTGAGAACAAAGAGTGGTTGGAAAATTGGACTAATTTATACTGGAGAGAAAGCATATTGAGAGGAGTATTTGTCCAGCCTGATTTTTATGGAAGATCCTGTGAATTGATACAAACTGGATTTTAAAGATTTTTTTTTAATGAAAGAAAAAAAGATTCCTTCATCCTCCAAGTTAACTACAGAATGTCCTTTTCTTGACTGGTAAAGACAAATTGAGCATGTAATCACCCTGTCTCATTTGTCCATGTGTGAAAGTCTGATAGAGAGCTAGGGTTTTTTCATCCAATTTTCATCAAACACATTTCATACAGAGTGAGTGGTTATGGCTGGAATAGAAACGTTTTCAAAGTGAAGGTTATGGGGTCACAGGTCACGGAATTTATATGCTTGTTTATTAATGTCTTGTTGCACAAAGTTTAACACAGACATGAATGGTTAGAGTGGGATGGTCAATAATAATGAGACACATTAATTAAGAAACACGAATTATCAAGAAATGCAAATTTCACTATCTCTTCTCTATTATTTTACTCTTTTGTTGTTTTTTTCTTTCCACAAGTCTTGGAAAAACCGAGGATGCATGAACACTTGCTGGGAAAGAGGTGATTCATAATGTAACAAGTTGTTTTTGTGTTTTCTCTTCTTTCCTGTTCCACAGCGGTTTCATTTATCTAGATGTGTGTGTTTTGATCACAAAAGGTGGGATTGAAACCTAAATCAAACAAATCAATATTTTCCTCCCTCTCTCATTTCCATATACATGAAAAAAAAAGAAAAAGAAAAAAAAATCATCAATACATGTGAAGGTAGGGGAAGGACTAGAACCATATGGTTAGCATGGATGCAGGATGAGTAAAAACAACAACAACAAAAAAAAACCCAACTGAGTGCAAGTAAAGTCTTCTCTGGGATGGATGCAAATGGTGAAGAGTTATCAAAAGAAATGAAATTTATCGTATGCTTTTTATTTATTTTATTTTTCTAATGTTGGAAGAGGGTCGAGTATTGTAAACCTGTTGATTGTTTGTACTGGAATAAATTTCTTGAAATGACTGTGAGTGAGTGCACATGACGGTCTTGGTTACATGTGTGTGCATATAAACATACGGATTTTTGTGTCGGAGAAGTGAAAACATTACTTTCTTTCCTTGGTTCCCCTCTCTCTATCATTAGCACTGTTACCCTTTTCCATTTTTGACTCACTTGTGTAAACAAAGTGAGTCTATGTTTTAACCCGGTGTTCGGTTGTCTGTGTGTGTCTGTGTGTCCGTGGTAAACTTTAACATTGACATTTTCTCTGCAAATACTTTGTCAGTTGACACCAAATTAGGCATAAAAATAGGAAAAATTCAGTTCTTTCCAGTCATCTTGTTTAAAACAATATTGCACCTCTGGGATGGGCACAAAAAAACAAACAAACAAAAAAAAAAAAAAAAAAGAAGCCTAATTATATGCAAACTGCATTTACTGTTATATTTATATTTTTTGTATTCTCTAAACTTGGCACTCAGATCTGATATTCTGACCCAACAACAAGAGCAGTCATTATTATCATTGTTTGTTCAAACAGGAACTTCTTTTGCTAAGCATGGAAGTTTTATTTATTTTGCAAACGTTTTGGTGCAGATAGTAAAGAAGGGAAATTACTCTGTAATTAATGCTAGGGGACTTAATTTGCTTTAAACTGATCTTTCTCATCAAGTGAGTCTTGAAGGCCTTGCCTCTCTTGTTTTTTCTTTTCCCCTCTCTCTTTTATTTACCCTATGGTCAATTTTGACAAGAAAGATGAACAAGTAAAAGAGACAAAGAGAAAAAGCAACAAACAAAAAAACAGACCAACAAATAAACAACCAAAATAAAAACCTGAATTGTCAAGAGCTGTTCAAAACACTTTAATCATGTTCCTCTTGCAAAATGTTGTATCTTCGATTATTAAGAAGAAATAACCGGGGGAAAAAAAAAAAAAGGAAGCTGAAATGTCAATTGCTGAATAAAATGCACTGAACCAAATTCCACTCAGAAATGTTATCTCCTCTGCGTTCGTTTGGTTTTGGCGATGATCTTCAGCCGCATTTCACAGCGGAAGGCGTTCATCATTTCCTGTTTGGCTTCGCTGGCGATTTTCTGGATGGTCTGCCCTTGAGGCCCCAAGAGAATGGACTGAAATAGAAACACAAGTGACATGAGGATTTTTAGGTGATTCAGTTCAGACACTCACTACCACTCCACTTAAATGAAAACACAAGTGACGTGAGGATTTTTAGGTGATTCAGTTCAGACACTTACCACCACTCCACTTCAATGAAAACACAAGTGACGTGAGGATTTTTAGGTGATTCAGTTCAGACACTTACCACCACTCCACTTAAATGAAAACACAAGTGAAGTGAGGATTTTTAGGTGATTCAGTTCAGACACTTACCACCACTCCACTTCATTACTTCCACCACTCCACTTCAATGAAAACACAAGTGACATGAGGATTTTTAGGTGATTCAGTTCAGACACTTACCACCACTCCACTTAAATGAAAACACAAGTGAAGTGAGGATTTTTAGGTGATTCAGTTCAGACACTTACCACCACTCCACTTCAATGAAAACACAAGTGAAGTGAGGATTTTTAGGTGATTCAGTTCAGACACTTACCACCACTCCACTTAAATGAAAACACAAGTGACATGATGATTTTTAGGCGATTCAGTTCAGACACTTACCACCACTCCACTTCAATGAAAACACAATTGATGTGAGGATTTTAGGCGATTCAGTTCAGACACTTACTACCACTCCACTTAAATGAAAACACAAATGAGGATTTTTAGGTGATTCAGTTCAGACACTCACTACCACTCCACTTAAATGAAAACACAAGTGACATGAGGATTTTAGGTGATTCAGTTCAGACACTTACTACCACTCCACTTAAATGAAAACACAAGTGAAGTGAGGATTTTTAGGTGATTCAGTTCAGACACTTACCACCACTCCACTTAAATGAAAACACAAGTGACATGAGGATTTTAGGTGATTCAGTTCAGACACTTACCACCACTCCACTTAAACTAAAACACAAGTGACATGAGACTTTTAGGCGATTCAAATCAAGACACACTGATACAGCCGACCCACAACAGATAAAAATTATAAAAGCACTTGGAGCACTTCTTCCTTCGTGAACTGCCTGTAGTCTGCAGACTTACCACCTGCCGCCTGTTCTGCGCGCTGGCGTTGATGATGATGTTGAACATGCCGTCCTCGTCCACCTCCCACAACACAATGTCCTGGTGGAACAACACAGCAAATCAGATCATGTTGCCGACAGCCCAGCTCACCATGAAGGGCACACACCAAAGCGATGTTGTTCGGCACTTCGTTCCAGAGGAGCTCACACATACGCACATTTTTAAGACACACGTCACACACACATGTAAGACACACGTCACACACACATCACACACACAATTAAGACACACGTCACACACACATGTAAGACACACGTTCCACACACATCACACACACATGTAAGACACACGTCACACACACATGTAAGACACGTTACACACACATCACACACACATGTAAGACATACGTCACACACACATCACACACACATGTAAGACACAACACGCAAGGTAGAAACAATGCACACCAAGGTGACGTATGGCACTTTGTTCCAGTGGTGCACACACACACAAACACACACACGTCACACACACACACGTTACACACACAACATTCAAGCTAAAAAACAACACACACCAAGGTAATGTTGTATGGCACTTCATTTCAGCAGTGCATACACACACACACACATCACACACACACGTCACACAGATTTGTAACACAAATGTTCGAACCACAGCTCAGCCGCCGATATTTTCTTCACTTCCACTAGACCTTGAGTGGTGGTCTGGACGCTAGTCATTCGGATAAGACGATAAACCGAGGTCCCGTGTGCAGCATGCACTTAGCGCACGTAAAAGAACCCATGGCGACAAAAGGGTTGTTCGTGGCAAAATTCTGTAGAAAAATTCACTTCGATAGGAAAAACAAATAAAACTGC
>NC_134887.1:29170369-29327869 GCF_041734735.1 Babylonia areolata | reverse complement strand
AAGTGAGTCAAAAATGTTTGGGTCTGAAGCCGGCATGACCTCATTTTTTCTTGGTTTCCATTAAAAAAAAAGAAAAAAAAAGAAATACAAATTCTGGACAGAACACATACAGTGACACTAACTACATCATCCGCATGTTTACTGCATATGAATATTTCAAAGTGGATACGGAATTAACTAGAATGTGCATAAAAGAGAAACTGAATAGACTGTGCTGTAGTTTCTGCCAGCGGAGCCTGTTGAACATTGTAGACACACACATTTAAACACACACACACCCCCCACACCACACACAGTCAACATGAGTGATGGCCTAGAGGTATCGCGTCCGCCCAGGAAGCGAGAGAATCTGAGCGCGCTGGTTTGAATCACGGCTCAGCCGCCGATATTTTCTCCCCCTCCACTAGACCTTGAGTGGTGGTCTGGACGCTAGTCATTCGGATGAGACGATAAACCGAGGTCCCGTGTGCAGCATGCACTTTGCGCATGTAAAAGAACCCACGGCAACAAAAGGGTTGTTCCTGGCAAAATTCTGTAGAAAAATCCACTGCGATAGGAAAAACAAATAAAACTGCACGCAGGAAAAAATACAAAAAAATGGGTGGCGCTGTAGTATAGCGACGCGCTCTCCCTGGGGAGAGCAGCCCGAATTTCACACAGAGAAATCTGTTGTGATAAAAAGAAATACAAATACAAATACACACCCTTTTGAGAGCACTTACTAACTGTTCAGCATCGTTCTGTGTGTGTGTTCTGTCCAGAATTTCTACTGTATTGTATTGTATGGCATTACTCGTTTGTTACAACAGATTTCTCTGTGTGAAATTCAGTCTGTTCTCCCCAGGCGAGAGCACATTACACTGAGAGCACCACCCATTTTTTTTTGCTGTTCTTTCCTGCCTGCAATTCTTCTTCTTCTGCGTTGACTCGTATGCACACGAGTGGGCTTTTACGTGTATGACCGTTTTTAACCCCGCCATGTAGGCAGTCATACTCCGTTTTCGGGGGTGTGCATGCTGGGTATGTTCTTGTTTCCATAACCCACCAAACGCTGACATGGATTACAGGATCTTTAATGTGCGTATTTGATCTTCTGCTTGCATATATACACACGAAGGGGGTTCAGGCACTAGCAGGTCTGCACATATGTTGACCTGGCAGATTGTAAAAATCTCCACCCTTTACCCACCAGGCACTGTCACCGTGATTCGAACCCGGGACCCTCAGATTGACAGTCCAACGCTTTAACCACTCGGCTATAGCGCCCGTCTGCCTGCAATTCTATTTTTTTCCAATCAAAGTGGAATTTTCTACAGAATTTTGCCAGGGACAACCCTTTTGTAGCTGTGGGTTCTTTTAAGTGTGTCAAGTGCATGCTGCTCACGACACCCTAGCTTATCGTCTCATCCAAATGAGTAGCGTCCAGACCACCACTCAAGGTCAAGTGGAGGGGGAGAAAATACTAGCGATTCCAACCAGTGTGCTAAAGATTCTCTCACTTCCTGGGCGGACGCGTTAACCACCAGGCCAACGACACTCCACCATGTGGTGTGTGCGTATATGGATTTGTCCATATGTACTGACAGCCTCCTTGAGAAACAAACTGAAACTTCTTTGTTCGTGGGCTGCAACTCTTCTTTGTTCGTGGGCTGCAACTCCAACATTCATTGTGTTCATATGTACACGAGTGGGCTTTTTACATGTATGACTGTTTTTACCCTGTCATGCAGGCAGCCAGACTCCGTTTTCAGGGGTGTGAATGCTGGGTATGTTCTCGCTTCCATAACCCACCGAACACCGACATGGATAACAGGGCCTTTAACGTGCGTATTTGATCGTCTGCTTGCGTATACACACAAAAGGGGTTCAGGCACAAGCAGGTCTGCACATGTGCTGACCAAGGAGATTGGAAAAATCTCCACCCTTTTATGACACCAGGCACCCTTACCGAGATTTGAACCCGGGATGCTCACACTGAAAGTCCCAACGCTTTTAACCGCTCGGTTACTCTGTTGAGAAACAAACTGTGCAACTGACCTTGACATCCTTCACGCCATCCCCGGACAGGGCTGACACCATGAAGACGCGTTTGAACAGCGGCCATCCCTTCATACCTTGCACCGCTGGGCCCGCCCGACGAACCTGCCGGAAGTAGGACTCCCACGCCTCATCTTCTGACGGTGAGGTCGTCTGCAGCTCACACACAGTCTCCTCGGCCTGCTCAGTGGCTGCTGAGTTGTCTTCTCCTTCGTTGTCTGGACCTGAAAGAGAGAACGGATCATGTTTCACTGAGAGAGAATGAGAGTGTAAGTGTGAGTGTGTGAGACCGTGACTATGTGTGTATGTGTTGTGTTGTGTTGTGTTGTGTTGTGGTTGGTGGGTGTGTGTATGTGTGTGTTGTATTGTTGTGTGTGTTGTGTTTTGTTGTGTTGAGCGTATGTGTGTGTTAAGTTGTGTGTTGTATTGTTGTGTGTTGTGTTTTGCTGTGTTGTGCGTATGTGTGTGTTAAGTTGTGTGTTGTATTGTGTGTGTGTGTGTGTGTGTGTTGTGTGTGTATGTGTGTGTTGTATTGTGTGTGTGTTGTGTGTGTGTTGTGTGCTTTGTGTTGTGTGTGTTATTTAGAAAAATCCACTTCCATTGGAAAACAAATCAAATTGCAGGCAACCCCCCACAACCCCTTCACCCCCCCCCCCCCCCAACCCACAAAAAAGGGGTAGCACTCTCAGTGTAACGGCACGCTCTCCCCCCTGGGGGATAAATCTGTTGTGACAAAAGAGTAACACAATAAATAATAATACCACCACAAAAAAAAAAAAAAAAAAAAAAAAGCGTTGCAGCGCTCCATACTATTACTACACAGTGCTGTTACCTGTGTCTGCCTCAATCTGCGGCTGCGAGGGTTCCATAGCGTTGAAGAGGGCCTCCCTGTCCAGTTGCTTCCCTTGATTCCGGCTCCTCCTGGTGACGGCGCTCACCGGCTGCCCGTCCACTGTGCCCTGGGTCAGCGAGCGGGTCAACTGCAGCAGTACTTCTTTGGACAGCAGCAGGTCCACCTGGAAAAGGGCGAGACGGTAAAACCGTGGCCCCAGCGTGCGTTTAACTCCCTTAACACTGCCAGTTAGCTCCCCTGACTTTCTCCACAGACCGTACAGGTAAGAAATAAAATAGCCCAAAAAATAAATGTTAGAACAATTATATGAACTGAAAACTTCCAAACTGATCAGTAACAGAATGAGTTAGTTGGAAGGAGGGGGTGGGGGGGACAAAATAGAAAACTTCCTCCCCTCTTATGTTATCATACAGTAGGATGATGAAGTGTCCATATTTTTTTGTTTGAAATGTGCACACACTGATGACTTGTAAACGAATCCATGTGTGACTGCAGCCTGACTGCACGTGACTGCAACCTGACTGCACGTGACTGCAACCTGACTGCACGTGACTGAAGCCTGACTGCACGTGACTGAATGAAGCCTGACTGCACGTGACTGAAGCCTGACTGCACGTGACTGAAGCCTGACTGCACGTGACTGAATGAAGCCTGACTGCACGTGACTGAAGCCTGACTGCACGTGACTGAAGCCTGACTGCGCGTGACTGAAGCCTGACTGCACGTGACTGAAGCCTGACTGCACGTGACTGAAGCCTGACTGCATGCCACATAAAAAGAGTGACGAGCACCTAAAGACAACTGTCAGTCGGCTCGAACCAAGCAGGCAGCAAATGACCCCATGTTCGGAGAGCGCTCACAGCTTGGTCTCTGACCGAAGATGGGTGCTACGTAGTAAGCATCAATGATAACAAATAAGATCCACAACTGTCTTATGAGAATGACAGTGCATTATGTTATCATTATCATTATTATTATTATCATCATTATTATTATTATGAGCATTTACGCCTAATCTTGAAAATAAGCCGAAAGCGTTTACAAAACAGAACACATATGTAAATATCAAAAAAGGAAAAACTGAACACAAGATACCAAACATCACTGAAAACTATTCATCCACACGCCCCCCACCTCTCCCTCCCTCCCTGCCCCTCACTCCCCCGCCACCCCCACTTCCCTCACACACGCACACACACAAGTCAAAGCACATAATCGTAAATAGTACACAATAAAATAAAAAAATACTACCAACAAATCCTGAAACTATCAAAACCCATTCACTCACAAATAGTCATTTTAGTTCATACTGGAAACGGATGTATGTATCCAGGAAGGCTCTGATGCCTTGTAGCAATCAAACCTGCTCCGTTTCTCACCCAGACTGGAGCGTTCAACGACCGGCCAAGCTGCGTAGTTCACAGGTCTCAAAATATGAAAGAAATATACAGATAACTGTATGATAGTCAGTCCTGTCCGACCATGACCATCATCATAACAGCAGAGGAGGCAACTGCTGCCCTGAGTATTTGGGTTAGATTCTGACTATGGTGGAGAGTGTCTTGCCAAGTTACGTCCCCACTCTCTCAGCCAAGAGGGTTTTAGGACAGTCTGTGTTGGGATGGTTTCCAAAGGCCAACTAGCCCCCCCCCCCCCCCCCCAAGGCTGTAGCACCAAGAGCCAGTGCAATTTTGTCTCCTAGTTTGAGAGTCATAGCCTTTCACACAAGATTAAGCTGTAAACGAATTCCCTTGTAATGGAGAAACCATTGATCATACGGCTCCCACTTTGCCGTTGGCCCTACTGTAAGCTAATGTTGATCTGTGATATAAGCTAAGCATAATGACAGCAACAGGAGCCAATAGATACTTATATATAGCGCCTATCCTTGGTCGGAGACCAAGCTCTAAGCACAAACCCGGGGTCATTTGCACAACAGGTTGCCTACCTGGGTAGAGCCGACTGACGGCTGCCATTGGGTGCTAATCATTCATTTCCTGTGTCAGTCAATCAGATTTCAGGCACGCACAGATATATAACATTTTATGTGTATGACCGTTTTTTTTATCCCGCCATGTAGGCAGCCATACTCTGTACTCAGGGGTGTGCATGCTGAGTATGTTCTTGTTTCCATAACCTACTGAACGCTGACATGGATTACAGGATCTTTAACGTACATATTTGATTTTCTGTGTGCGTGTACACATGAGGGGGGATCATGCACAAGCAGGTCTGCATTTATTTTGACCTGGGAGATCGGAAAAATCTCCACCCTTTACCCACCAAGTGCCACTACCGATATTCGAACCCAGGACTCTCAGATTTAAAGTTCAAAGCTTTAAACATTCGTCTATTGCAACGAGCAATTACTTTCTGATTTCTGGCGATATATAATCAATAATGCTGCTGACTTGACACTGTACTACCAGGTGTTACTTTTATTTACCATCTCTACACCTAGGAAGGTTAAGCAGAAATTTGGGACTTAAAGAAAAGAAAAAAAATCAGATAAACTGAAAATAGCTGCGGCTTGTAACCTCCCTTAGTATATTACCTCCCTTCTCCATGTCATTGCAGTATCTTCTTTAACTCACTCAGTACGGCCAGTCCTCTCTTCTTCTCTACACAGACCCCTCGGATGTCCAGTGGGTGTTTGAATGACCCAACCTTTAGCTTCCGTCATCAGAATTGTGGTATTCTTTGTCAACATTCACCTCTTCAGCATAAGAGCCTTCCGATTGCAATATTTTGATGATGGTAATTGGGGTGAAACGCTGTTAACGTCGTCTCTTTCGCCGTTCGTATTGAAAGAGTTAACTCATTCTACCCCACAGCTACATGTCTGCTACACCTCCCCTGGACCAGCACTACATGAGATGACTGCAGAAAAAACAGGGTGGTTCACTACAACAGTGAAAATCGATGGAAAATTGTTGATTTAATCCGTCAAACAAAGCTTCGTTTTCATGTTTCCGGAATCCATAAACACTTCAGTTTAAAATGCCAACTGTACCAAGCAAGAATGAACAAAATTTGAATAGTGTGTTGGTACGAGAATACGAGTACCTGATCCACAGGGGAAGTAATCATGGTACGAGTTAACTGGTACCTGGAGTAGAATGAGTTAATCATCTCCCAGGTCAACATATGTGCAGATCTGCTAGTGCCTGAACCCCCTTCGAGTGTATGCGCATGCAGAATATCAAATACGTACGTTAAAGATCCTGTAATCCATGTCAGCGTTCGGTTGGTTATGAAAACAAGAATATACCCAGCATGCACACCCCCGAAAACGGAGTATGGCTACCTATATGGCGGGAAAATAAATGAAAAAAAAAAAGGTCATTCACGTAATATGTTACATGTCTGTCTGAGTGTGTATGTGTGTGCGTCTGAAATCTGATTGAATGACAAAGGAAATGAATGATGAGCGCCCCGTGGCAGCCGTCAGTTGGCTCTACCCAGGTAGGCAGCCTGTGGTGCAAATGTCCCCGTGTACGTAAAGCGCTTAGAGCTTGGTCTCTGACCGAGGATAGGCGCTATATAAGTATCCACATCAATCAATCAATCAATCATTTTTCTCAAGACGAGAGTCACCTTGTTCAGTACGAGCACGGCAGGAATGTGTTGATGGAGGTGTAACACCTGCAGTATCAGGGGGTCCAACACGCTTCTCGTCCATTTGTTTGACACGTCCACCAAAACACACACTGCAACACACACACATGCGCACATATAGCAATAGATACACACACACATGCACACATAAAGCACTGACACACATGCACAAGCACAGCTGATGATAATGTTAAAAGGGGGGTAGAGTAGTGGTGGGGGTAGGGGTTGAGTAGGGGTAGGTGTAGAAGGTGAAGAGGTAGAGTAGGATAACAGGCAGAGGATAGGTGCACAATCCACTCTCTCCTCGTACCACAGCAGGGTCTTTTAGAAAGATGAATTGAGGTGTTTATTTCTCTAACTTAACAGCACACCTGGAACACACACAATATTAAAACCCAGGTTAAATCAATACCAAAACATATGCTAGACATAATCGCACTGATGTAACAGAAACATCATTATGTTGTCTGGACAAGTAAACAATTCCACAGATAACCTTTCTCCATTCTGACACTCAATGTCTAGCCGTACACTCTCTTCTCAAAGAGATCTATGTAAGAATGTAAAACAAGCTTCATATAGCTTACCATCAACAATCAGTGACATATAAGTTAATGTGCACCAAATATATGACTAACAAATACTAACTCCCAGTATTTAACTCCTGTCAAACCACCATAGAATAATAGCTGTCGTACCAAGTATGTGGCAGACAATTACAAACTCCCAGTGTTTAACTCCAGTTAAATCACCATACAGTAATAGCTGTTTCCATTAAGACTGAACAAATCTGTACTTTGTATCTGCAAAGTATCTCATTGGTAAAATGTTTACATGGGAATCATATAGTTACCAAGTAATTTGGTAAATATATAGCAACCTGTGTGCACCAACATAGGACTGCCTGTCAGTGGTCTCAAATCTTATTGAACACATACAGCTATGTGTTACCCCACTGGCATATAACACATGACTACAGCACATGGTAATCACAACTACCAAGTCACACATGTCCCCATGTTGCATTATCACCCATGTGCACACACATGGAAAAGCATGAACATACAGTTAGCCTGTAGATTTGTTCACCTTGAATATAACCATCACCACCTAACATACAAAATAGGTATGTCATGCCTCAAAATAATTCCAACTGTTACAACCAAAACATTCTACACAGATGCAACCCACACATAATCTCTGTGTTTCTTTGTGTCTAAATGCTTACATTGTTCCCACAGTATGTCAACAATTGACACACCACTGACATGTTACTGAACATTATCATTTATGCAAGCCAAGATGCACAACATGTAAACCCAAACATGATGTCCAAGCATCATACCATAATATCAACCTGCAGAAAACAGGAAAGGGGGGGGGGAATACCCAAATACCCTAAACCAGTTAAACCAGTACTCCATTTAGTCATGTATTGGCTACATTGTGTATTTTAACCACTTTTCCCTCAGTCACAAGCCTCAAATACAATTAAGCCATACACATGCTGGCTATGCTCTCTCACAAGTCATGGTATCTGCATCAACACATTCCAGTTACATTAACTGTGCAATTCCACATCAGCCAAAAGTGTCATAATGTTCTTGTGATACAACATTACAATTCAACTAACACCAAACTGTTTCCAGAACTTCAGGAACTAAGTTACAAAAACAGAACAAAACACCAGTACAAACAATTACAGTAATGTACTTAACCCCATTTCAATTACTATTGTTCAGTGTAAACACAAACACCATAAATCTGTACTGCAGTTAAGTCTTTTGTGGAAAATAAACAGAAAAGACATGTTTCCCTATGAAACTGAACCTCCATACATTACTCACTTTTAGATCAATTCATTAAATGCCTTAGGGTTTCTTGACTTAAAGTAGACACCAAACTTTCAGGATTCATGAAATAATAACCGAGTTCAATTAACCAAAGTAAAACAGACTCTATAATCACAACAACATCCGAGACACGCAAACTGAATTAAAGTAAAAAAGGACGAATCAGAGCAGTGATAACCAACAATCACCAAAGTAAATATGTCCCAGTAGCACTGAGAACATCCAAGTGTTACAACAACTAATAATGCAAGCCAAGAAAATTACAGCGTCAAACACACTAAGCTACCACAAGGAATATATGACAAAACCAACTGTGTACAGGCTACTGATTCTTAGCCAACACAGGTGTTGACTTCATTGTCCACAAGACACTCTCAGAATCTCCATGATTTACCACTAACACTGGTCGTGCCCTTATAAGTTGCCTATTCTTCAGATCTGTTTTCCAACAGCCCTTTTCTCTTCCAGCCCCATGACTTTGGACTAAGTCATGGTTCCAATTCATCTTTTGATCTAGAGAAAACAGAGGCAGGAGTAGGCCATTTTCCAAAAGCAAAAATTTCAAAGTCCCATTTCTCCACCACTGTTTAATACAAACAAGTGTACCTGGAAGAAATCTAAACAAATACCTATCTTTCACACACAGATCCTGGCTGACATATCAATAATTAAAGTGAGATTCACTTCATGTTCATGTGACGGAACACAATCCCACTGGGGAAATGTGTTAGTCACAGAATCCAATACCAGGAACCAAGCATTCTACTAAGTCCGAAAAATAGATGCTGATTAGATACTTACAGCCCCCTGGTATTGTCTTGTCAGTCTGGCTCTTTTGGCTTCTTCTTGGCAAGGCAGAAAGTGACGAAACCCCTCTGCATACTGGTTTTATTCTCTCTCACCCATTCACTCAATGCAAATTATCTTACAACCCAGATCTTCCCAATTGGTTGAGGTTAACTGACCAATCAGCCAAGTACACTACCAGACCCTCCCACACTGGTTGTGGAGGAAACTAACCAATCTGGAACCAGCAGTGCAAGACTTTACACTTTTGATGCTTTCCCACGGAACCCACACTGACAAGGAGAAGGGGAAGGAGGGGAGTGGGGAGGGGGGTGGAGGTGACGAAAATGGGAAGGGAAAGGGGAGGAAAGATCGCTCAGCCCTGATTCTGTTCTAAATAGCTCATGATAAACACACCATACCACACGGTTACCATTGAAGCAGATGCCATCCTGCCAGAGATCAACAGGGATAGCACGCACACACTCTGGTAGTGTCATGTGTGGTGAATATCAGAATCAGAGAGGAAGGGTCAACAAGTGAGAAAGCGGGTGTGATGTTGATGGAAAGGAAATGGAAAAGGGCAGGGGACTGTAAACATCTATGGCCTGACATCTCAAGAGACATCACATTTAATTAGTATTTATATTCCACAATAACTTGCTTCCTCTGGACTCAGTGCTAGAGGGGGTGAGGAGGGAGAGGGGGTGTAAGCAGAGATAGATGCCAGGGATGGGGGCCTGTAGGGGGTAAGGGGGGTGAAAAGGAGAGGGGGGCTTAGGATAAATGGGGTGCCATCCTATGAAGTATCAACGCCCATAATTTCTGGTCTTGCTATCTCGGCACTCTGTGGCCAAGGGTAAAGAGGATGGGGAAAGGGAGAGATGGTAGAAAAGGGGTGGGGGTGGGGGTGGGGGTGAAGGGGGTTTACAGCCTGTCCGAGGAAGGAGTTCATTTAGTGTATTGGTAAGAAGAGAAGGGGAAGGAAGGAGAGGATGGGGGACAGGAGTAGGAGGGTCTGTCAGTAAGCAACGTGTGCTGCAAAATCTCCACCATTGGTGCCTGACACACTATAACATCCACCCCTTGCTTTTGAAAGCAATGTCCTCATTGCTGCAGATCGCATACAAATCAATCACTTCATGCAATTGGTGAGACTAGTTCCCTATCCAAGAGCATTAGTAATCAACACAAGTAGTTCACCCAGAGAGGGGACCTAAGCATAAGAATCCTACCTCTCTGTTCTCAACTCCTGGCTGATCGAGGACCATCCTTTTAGGGTGGGTGCTGAACCCAAATATTCCTGAAGCAAGGAACTTGAGTGGAGGACATAAACGGATAGACAAGTTACCCGCAATCTGTTACTTCTGAACCGCACTACAAGGTAATTTCGTGGGGTTCGAATGTACACCTTTGTTCGCCCGAGCACTCCTACGGGCTGGAACCTGAGAACTGCTTGACCCACTTCGCGCATCATCGTCATGACTCTGGTCTGATGCTGAAGGAACCTCGGGTCTCACCACCGGAGAGGACCCTTGGATGGGAATCAGAACCCATCCGTCATCACTTTCATCATCACTGTTCTCAACCCTGTTTGGTTTGGCCTGTCCTCCTGTCTTTTCTACTGGTGACAGAAACTGAGGTGGGGCAGTGACAAGGAGAAGGTCTGCACGGTTCAGGGTGAACTCACGCCCACCCGTGAATGGACGCACTACATATACAGGCGTGTTGCTGAAAGGACGAGCAGTCACTATGTGCAAGTCTGAGAGCCACCGATCTTGAATCTTTCTCCTTCCAGTTCCCCGGTTCTTTATATAAACCATGTCACCTACAGCCAGTGACATGTCTGCGCAAGGCTGCTGTTTGTCAGCACGATCCTTGGCCACCTTGTGGAGATGGTTCTGAACCTTGGAATGAGCCTCAAGAAGCCTGGCCCGATGTTGGCGGACCCAGTCTGTGGCACTTGTGGCAGCAGCTGGTTCCCGACCTAAGAGAACATCGACTGGTAGTCGGGGATCCTGCCCAAAGAGAAGGTAGTGAGGAGAGAATCCTGTTGTGGAATGGGGCGTGTTGTTGTAAGCCTGTACAACCTCCTGCAAATATACCGGCCACCTTTTCTTTTGTTCGGCTGACAGTGTTCTGAGAAGATCATGGAGGGTGCGATTGAAACGCTCACACTGCCCATTCCCCTGAGGATGGTATGGAGTTGTTCTGGATTTGTGGATTCCATACATGTCACAAAGGGATCGAACCAAAGCTGATTCAAAATCCCTCCCCTGGTCACTGTGTATCCTCTCTGGCACCCCGTAACGACTGAACCACTCTTTCACAAGAACCTGGACAACTGTGTTTGCCTCCTGATTTCTGGTGGGGATAGCTACTGTGAATTTGGTAAAAACATCCGTCATTACCAGTACATTTTCCCGACCATCACTCGCCATCTCTAGCTTTGTGAAATCTATGGCCAGGATCTGCAGAGGACGACTGGCATGAATGTGCCCCATAGCTGGTTTTGCAGTGGCTCTCCTGTTCACCAGACAACGAGGACAGCGATCAATGTACTGCTGCACATCTTTTGTCATTCCTGGCCAATAGACTTGCTGCCGCAACAGACTCAGAGTTCTGTCCAACCCTTGGTGGCCCATTTTGTCATGTAGCTCATACAAAACTGTGGGTCGGAGTGTGGTGGGAAGTACAATCTGCTCGACATTGCCCCAGCTGGGGTCTATGACATGTCTGACTAACACGCTATCCCTCACCTCAAGCCTGCGATACTGTCTCAACAAGGACTGTTCAACAGCTGACCTCTCCCTTGGCTTGCTAGGCCACAACTTCAAGACTGAGTTCAACTGGGGATCCTCCATTTGTGCCCTGGCCAGATCCTGCCGTGACAAGGTCGGCATTACTGGTGTCCCTGAATCAATGGTTGTCACCTTCTTATCACTGCCTTCCCGCTTGGTGACACGTGAACTCTGACACCAAACCTCTCGCAGGCTGGCGACTTCCGGGGGAACCTGTGTTCCACCTTGGTGAAACACCAAGTGAGAAGGAAGTCGAGACAGGGCATCAGCCCTGTTATCCCTACCAGGCCTGTATTTGACTTCAAAGTCAAATTGAGCTAACTGCGCAGCCCATCTCTGCTCTAACGCACCAAGCTTGGAAGATTTAAAATGAGCTAAAGGGTTGTTATCTGTGAACACTTCAAATTTTGAGCCCAGAAGATAGCCCCTGAATTTCTCAGTCACTGCCCATTTCAGTGCCAACATCTCTAATTTGAAGCTGCTGTAGTTGGCCTCATTTTTCTCTGTGGGGCGCAGCCTGCGGCTGGCATATGCTATGACCCTAGTAGTCCCATCTGGCTGCTTCTGACTAAGAATTGCACCAAGGCCCTCAAAGCTGGCGTCAGTCTCCAGGACGAAAGGCCTTGAGAAGTCAGCAAAAGCTAGAACCTCAGATCCAGTAAGTGCCTGCTTTAGCTGATCAAAAGCCACCTGGTGTTCTTCTTGCCATGCCTGGCTGATAGATGCCAGTTTCCCTTTTTTGCCACTGGAATGCTGGTTGACAAGACTATGAAGTGGTCCAGCAATTTTGGCATAGTTCTTCACAAACCGCCGATAATACCCAGCAAACCCCAGAAAAGAACGAGGTTCCCTGACATTTGATGGTGTGGGCCAGTTCTGCACTGCTTCAGTTTTCTCAGTCTGACAACTGATCCCTTGGGCAGAGATAGTATGCCCCAGATAGTCAACCTTATGTCGCAACAACTGGCACTTCTCTAGCTTTATCTTCAAACCAGTCTCTTCAATTCTCATCAAAACTCTTTCAAGATGTTGCAAATGTTCTTCAAAAGTTTTAGAGAACACAAGCAAGTCATCCAGATACACCAGGAGAAACTGAAAAGGAAGTCTGACATGACTGAATTCATGAGACGCTGAAATGTGGCAGGTGCACCAGACAACCCAAAAGGCATTCTAGTATACTCATACAGCCCAAATGGAGTGATGAAGGCTGTCTTTGGTTGATCTAGTGAGTCCATGGCTATCTGATGATACCCACTTGCAAGATCCAAAGTTGAGAGAATTGTGCGCCAGTGAGCGCATCAAAACTTTCCTGGATTCTGGGCAAGGGGTATGCATCCTTCACAGTTTTGCTGTTCAGCCGCCGATAATCAACACAAGGCGCACTGACGCCATCCTTCTTGCGGACTACAACAATTGGGGCTGCATATGGGCTGTGGCTTTCTTTCACTACCCCCTTTTCTATGAGGATCCCGTATATGCTCCCTGACCTCTTGAAAATCCCGAGGGGGAATGGGTCGGTATGTCTGAGCAACTGGGACATCATCTGTGGTTGGAATTTTATGCACCTCCCTGTCTGTAAAGCCAATGTCTGCCCTTCGGATGAAATGACATGCTTATATCTAACAAGGAGATCCAAGACCTGCCGCTTCTGCTCCTCTGACCCTTCAAAGCCCTGCAACTGTGAGTTCAAAGACTCACCTGTCCCTCTGCCTGACTGGGTGACTGATTCTGCACAACAATCTCCTCTGAGTTGACCTGCAAATGGGGCGTTTCTCCTGATTCTACCGACTCAACCGCGTGCAGGACTGCAACTGGAGTTCTGGAATCCAAAACAATATCATCATCAGACAAGTTTGCAACTCTAATATTCCTAGAAGTGTTGTCAGTGCCACTAAAGTGGGACAACAACAAGCCTGGGGGGTAGGGGGTGACTAGAGGGTTCTGCAAGCAGTTTTTCTAAGGGTCTTTCTATGCCACTTATCTTCATACACATCAAACTGCAACCGGAACCCGTTGTTCTACCCACTACTCTAGCAATGCCCCCGGACAGAAGTTGCAATGGGCACGTACTTCACTGATGACTGGTTGCAGACAAGGTGGAAAATTTGCATCATAAATTTCTCACATACTGAGGGGGAGAAAGAACCTGCTGCAAAACATTCATACCTAGGATAGCAGGGGTATGCTGTTTGCGCACATAGATGGAGGGGTCAGCTGACATCCTTTACAACCAGCAGGGATGCCTGCATTTCTTTCCCAAATACCTCTACCTCTCTTCCAACAAACCAACATATGGAATGTCTAGCCCATTGGCTGCCTTGACAGCCAGCCAACTCGTTTGCTGAGAGGAACCTTACCTAACTGCTGTCTGTACCAAGATTCTGAGATAGTACTAACTTCACTACCTGTATCCACTAATGCCTTAACTTCCTCCCCTCTATCACCATGACTGTTTTGTGGGCATCGACCGTCAAGTTGGTAAGCTAGCCTTGGTGTTCGCCTCCACTGTTTGGCTTCTCACAGCAGAGGCATCTAGTTCCCCCCCTGGCTAGGGCGGTTCTGCTGCTCATCCCTCTTCCTTTTTCTGCAGTCCCGTTTGATGTGGCCAAGCTTTTGGCAGTAGTAACACCGCCCGTCGTCACTGGTGCCTGGGTCGTCGATCTTGGGAGGGCCACAGGGATGGTCCAGGGACAGTGCGCTCCTGCAGGGTTGCCATGGGCAGTCTGCATGGCCTGGACAGACTCCGTGGAGTGAGGCCAGTTGTCTCTTCAGTTCCATCACCTCTGGCGATGGTTGTGGCACCAGCTGATGCTGGAAAACTGCTGGCATGGCATCTTCTGGTTCGCCCTCTTCCCGGGTCCATCTGAGGGCTTCGTCCCGGATGGTGCAGAAAGTGGTGCTGTCCCGCTCCCGAACGAGGCGCCGTAGCTCTCTCTTGAGTGGAGCAGAGGTCAGGCCCTCAATGAACCTGTCACGAAGTCATCTCCGCTGAGACGTCGTCTCCATCTCGTTCGTTTGATCCGGGCCTCCATGTTCCTCAGCTCTTGCGCAAACTCAAGAACGGATTGTCCTGGTGCCTGACGTCTGCCATGGAAGGCTGACATCAACCTGTCAGAGGCCGGCTGTCTCAAAGGTCCTCTTAAGATTTCCAAGACCTTCTGTGGTTGTGTTGATCTCGTCTCTGTGTATGCCAGTACTTCGCGTCTGGCCTTCCCTGCAGGTGACGGATGATTGAAATCCACTGCCACTGGATTGGCTATCCGGTAAGCCGCCAGGACTCTGCTGACCCTCTGCAATGAAATCCTCTGCAGGCCCATCAGCAGACTTCCTGAGAAGATGGGGTAGCTTAGGTTGGTGCCCACACTGTGTTCCAGCTACCTGTTGACCTTCGTCCGCCATCTTGTGTCGTCTTAGGGTCTTGCTTGGGCTGTGTTGAGCTGCGCTGAGCTGCGTTGGGCTGCGTTGGGCTGTGTGCTGCTAAAGCTAAGAGACACCTCACCTGCTGATCCTGTCGGCGACGCCAAGTTGTTAAAAGGGGGGTAGAGTAGTGGTGGGGGGTAGGGTGTTGAGTAGGGGTAGGTGTAGAAGGTGAAGAGGGTAGAGTAGGATAACAGGGCAGAGGATAGGTGCACAATCCACTCTCTCCTCGTACCACAGCAGGGTCTTTAGAAAGATGAATTGAGGTGTTTATTTCTCTAACCTTAACAGCACACCTGGAACACTCACAATATTAAAACCCAGGTTAAATCAATACCAAAACATATGCTAGACATAATCGCACTGATGTAACAGAACATCATTATGTTGTCTGGACAAGTAAACAATTCCACAGATAACCTTTCTCCATTCTGACACTCAATGTCTAGCCGTACACTCTCTCTCAAAGAGATCTATGTAAGAATGTAAAACAAGCTTCTATAGCTTACCATCAACAATCAGTGACATATATGTTAATGTGCACCAAATATATGACTAACAAATACTAACTCCAGTATTTAACTCCTGTCAAACCACCATAGAATAATAGCTGTCGTACCAAGTATGTGGCAGACAATTACAAACTCCCAGTGTTTAACTCCAGTTAAATCACCATACAGTAATAGCTGTTTCCATTAAGACTGAACAAATCTGTACTTTGTATCTGCAAAGTATCTCATTGGTAAAATGTTTACATGGAATCATATAGTTACCAAGTAATTTGGTAAATATATAGCAACCTGTGTGCACTCAACATAGGACTGCCTGTCAGTGGTCTCAAATCTTATTGAACACATACAGCTATGTGTTACCCCACTGGCATATAACACATGACTACAGCACATGGTAATCACAACTACCAAGTCACACATGTCCCCATGTTGCATTATCACCCATGTGCACACACATGGAAAAGCATGAACATACAGTTAGCCTGTAGATTTGTTCACCTTGAATATAACCATCACCACCTAACATACAAAATAGGTATGTCATGCCTCAAAATAATTCCAACTGTTACAACCAAAACATTCTACACAGATGCAACCCACACATAATCTCTGTGTTTCTTTGTGTCTAAATGCTTACATTGTTCCCACAGTATGTCAACAATTGACACACCACTGACATGTTACTGAACATTATCATTTATGCAAGCCAAGATGCACAACATGTAAACCCAAACATGATGTCCAAGCATCATACCATAATATCAACCTGCAGGAAAACAGGAAGGGGGGGGGGGGAATACCCAAATACCCTAAACCAGTTAAACCAGTACTCCATTTAGTCAGTATTGGCTACATTGTGTATTTTAACCACTTTTCCCTCAGTCACAAGCCTCAAATACAATTAAGCCATACACATGCTGGCTATGCTCTCTCACAAGTCATGGTATCTGCATCAACACATTCCAGTTACATTAACTGTGCAATTCCACATCAGCCAAAAGTGTCATAATGTTCTTGTGATACAACATTACAATTCAACTAACACCAAACTGTTTCCAGAACTTCAGGAAACTAAGTTACAAAAACAGAACAAAACACCAGTACAAACAATTACAAGTAATGTACTTAACCCCATTTCAATTACTATTGTTCAGTGAAAACACAAACACCATAAATCTTGTACTGCAGTTAAGTCTTTTGTGGAAAATAAAACAGAAAAGACATGTTTCCCTATGAAACTGAACCTCCATACATTACTCACTTTTAGATCAATTCATTAAATGCCTTAGGGTTTCTTGACTTAAAGTAGGACACCAAACTTTCAGGATTCATGAAATAATAACTGAGTTCAATTAACCAAAGTAAAACAGACTCTATAATCACTACAACATCCGAGACACGTCAAACTGAATAAAGTAAAAAAGGACGAATCAGAGCAGTGATAACCAACAATCACCAAAGTAAATATGTCCCAGTAGCACTGAGAAACATCCAAGTGTTACAACAACTAATAATGCAAGCCAAGAAAATTACAGCGTCAAACACACTAAGCTACCACAAGGAATATATGACAAAACCAACTGTGTACAGGCTACTGATTCTTAGCCAACACAGGGTGTTGACTTCATTGTCCACAAGACACTCTCAGAATCTCCATGATTTACCACTAACACTGGCCGTACCCTTATAAGTTGCCTATTCTTCATATCTGTTTTCCAACAGCCCTTTTCTCTTCCAGCCCCATGACTTTGGACTAAGTCATGGTTCCAATTCATCTTTTGATCTAGAGAAAACAGAGGCAGGAGTAGGCCATTTTCCAAAGCAAAAATTTCAAAGTCCCATTTCTCCACCACTGTTTAATACAAACAAGTGTACCTGGAAGAAATCTAAACAAATACCTATCTTTCACACACAGATCCTGGCTGACATATCAATAATTAAAGGTGAGATTTCACTTCATGTTCATGTGACGGAACACAATCCCACTGGGGAAAGTGTTAGTCACAGAATCCAATACCAGGAACCAAGCATTCTACTAAGTTCCGAAAAATAGATGCTGATTAGATACTACAGCCCCCTGGTATGTCTTGTCAGTCTGGCTCTTTTGGCTTCTTCTTGGCAAGGCAGAAAGTGACGAAACCCCTCTGCATACTGGTTTTATTCTCTCTCACCCATTCACTCAATGCAAATTATCTTACAACCAGATCTTCCAATTGGTTTGAGGTTAACTGACCAATCAGCCAAGTACACTACCAGACCCCTCCCCACATCTGGTTGTGGTGGAACCTAACCAATCTGGAACCCAGCAGTGCTAGACTTTACACTTTTGATGCTTTCCCACGGAACCCACACTGACAAGGAGAAGGGGAAGGAGGGGAGTGGGGAGGGGGGTGGAGTGACGAAAATGGGAAGGGAAAGGGGGAGGAAAGATCGCTCAGCCCTGATTCTGTTCTAAATAGCTCATGATAAACACACCATACCACACGGTTACCATTGAAGCAGATGCCATCCTGCCAGAGATCAACAGGGATAGCACGCACACACTCTGGTAGTGTCCATGTGTGGTGAATATCAGAATCAGAGAGGAAGGGTCAACAAGTGAGAAAGCGGGTGTGATGTTGATGGAAAGGAAATGGAAAAGGGCAGGGGACTGTAAACATCTATGGCCTGACATCTCAAGAGACATCACATTTAATTAGTATTTATATTCCACAATAACTTGCTTCCTCTGGACTCAGTGCTAGAGGGGGTGAGGAGGGAGAGGGGTGTAAGCAGAGATAGATGCCAGGGATGGGGGCCTGTAGGGGTAAGGGGGGTGAAAAGGAGAGGGGGGCTTAGGATAAATGGGGTGCCATCCTATGAAGTATCAACGCCCATAATTTCTGGTCTTGCTATCTCGGCACTCTGTGGCCAAGGTAAAGAGGATGGGGAAAGGGAGAGATGGTAGAAAAGGGTGGGGGTGGGGGTGGGGGTGAAGGGGGTTTACAGCCTGTCCGAGGAGGAGTTTCATTTAGTGTATTGGTAAGAAGAGAAGGGGGAAGGAAGGAGAGGATGGGGGACAGGAGTAGGAGGGTCTGTCAGTAAGCAACGTGTGCTGCAAAATCTCCACCATTGGTGCCTGACACACTATAACAATAACATGGAATTAAAAGAAAAGACATTGTAATTTCTAACTCTGTGTGTGTGTGTGTGTGTGATAATGCATGAATGATAAAATGTGTGATGTGTGCTCTGTAATTATTGATGTGTGTGTGTGTGTGTGTGTGTGTGTGTGAGCATGTATGTGTTCTTTGGGTGGATGTTAGATGGAAGGGGTGGATACATGTGTGTGTGTGTGTGTGTGTGTGTGTGTGTGTGTGTGACACTTCGATCTTCAGCTGAGAGATTACTTTTGTCTTTTGCATGCACATGAATGTCTGGTGTGCAAGCGCTTTGGTTTGTCTCCGCATAAGATTCAGCCCTACATGAATACATTTATCATCACTAATGAACAGGTATCAACCTGAAAAGAAAAATGGCTTGTGAAGAAGTGAAATTCATGGTAGAAAAAATGCAATGAACATACCAAGGTTGGCCTGGTGCAGACTTCTCTCAGGATCAATCAGCAGGCTCCTCTCCAGGTTATGCCTGTGATGAATGTATCAAGGTGACGCTTCATTCTTCAGCTTGTATTCTACTTTAAAAAGTTCTTTCTTTTCAAAGTTTTGAAGCTTGCATATTTGCTTTGGAAACTTCAATTGTTGTTTGTTTGCTTCGTGTTTTTTTTTTCTTGAAATTGTTATTGCAACACTGCGCAATCCAAATAAAAAAAGCCTTAATGTAATCTTGTAAACATTCAGTTTGTATTCTTATCATTGTTTTTGCAATGCTGCACAATTTACATCAAAATCCTAGATTATTCAGTTTCTGTTCTTTCTACTGTTTCTATAATGCTGCACAAAATCTACATCAAACCCCTAAAGCTTATGAATTCAATTTCAACACTTCAGTTTTCCTTCTGCTGACATGTTATTACAACATAATGCTGGGTATGGTCTTGTTACCATAACATACAAAATGCCGACATGGGTAACAGGGTCTCTAATGTGCGTACTTGATTCTGCAGGGGGAATACACATGAAGGGGGCTCAGGCACTTGCATATCTGTACATCTGTTGACCAGTGAGATTGGTAAAAATCTCCATCCCTTCTTCTTCTTCCACGTTCACCCGTATGCACACGAGTGGGCTTTTACGTGTATGACCGTTTTTACCCCGCCATGTAGGCAGCCATACTCCGTTTTCGGGGGTGTGCATGCTGGATATGTTCTTGTTTCCATAACCCACCGAACGCCGACATGGATTACAGGATCTTTAACGTGCGTATTTGATCTTCTGCTTGCATATGCACACGAAGGGGGTTCAGGCACTAGCATGTCTGCACATATGTTGACCTTGGAGATCGTAAAAATCTCCACCCCTTACCCACCAGGCACCGTCACCGTGATTCGAACCCGGGACCCTCAGACTGACAGTCCAACGCTTTAACCACTCGGCTATTGCGCCTGTTATCTCCATCCCTAAGTTAACCCACAAGATGCCACCACTGGGAGCTGAACACTGGACCCTCAGACTGAAAGACCAATGCTTTAACCATCTGACTGTTGGGCCCATCATTTGTTTTTGTATTTCTTTTTATCACAACAGATTTCTCTGTGTGAAATTCGGGCTGCTCTCCCCAGGGAGAGCGCGTCGCTACACTACAGCGCCACCCATTTTTTTGTATTTTTTCCTGCGTGCAGTTTTATTTGTTTTTCCTATCAAAGTGGATTTTCAACACAATTTTGCCAGGAACAACCCTTTTGTTGCCGTGGGTTCTTTTATGTGAGCGCCATGTGCATCCTGCACACGGGACCTCTGTTTATCATCTTATCTGAATGACTAGCGTCCAGGCCACCACTCAAAGTCTAGTGGAGGGGGAGAAGATATCGGCAGCTGAGCCATGATTCGAACCAGCACGCTCAGATTCTCTCACTTCCTAGGCGGACGCATTACCTCTTGGCCATCACTCCACTCCATCATACGTGTATGTCCCACACAAAAAGGAGTTTATAGCACTGGTAGGTCTGCACACACATGTGCAGCATGCACTTAGCGCACGTAAAAGAACCCACGGCAACAAGAGTGTTGTTCCTGGCAAAATTCTATAGAAAAATCCACTTCGACAGGGAAAACAAATGAAACTGCAGGCAGGAAAAAATACAAAAAAAAATGGGTGGCGCTGTAGTGTAGCGACGCGCTCTCCCTGGGGAGAGCAGCCTGAATTTCACACAGAGAAATCTGCTGTGATCAAAAGAAATACAAATACAAATACATGCTGACCTGAGAGACAGGAAAAATTCCCGCTCTAAAGCCGTCGGACACAGCCAGGATTTGAACAAAGGCAGCTCACAGACCAGCGGGGCACACGCCCGGTGTGAAGAACTCACCTCTTTCGCTGGGACGGTGATAAAATGCCCGGTGTGTCAAGGAACACCTGAAACAGCCGTGTCAATAAGCCATTTAGCCAAGGGAACACACAGTGATCAGAAGAAAGGAAAGACACAGATAAAGAGGTAAAGGTAGAAATGTAGAAGAGACAGACACACACGTGTATATATGTATACACATTCACGCTTTTTAACACTTGTACTAAAACACATTCACACTTGTGTGTGCTTGTGTGTGCTTGTGTGTGTGTGTGTGTGTGTGTGTGTGTGAGAGAGAGAGAGAGAGAGAGAGAGAGAGAGAGAGAGAAGAGAAAGTGTGTGAGTGTGTGTGTGTGTGTGTGTGTGTGTGTGTGTGTGTGTGTGAGAGAGAGAGAGAGAGAGAGAAAGAGAAAGTGAGTGAGTGAGTGTGTGTGTGTGTGTGTGTGTGTGTGTGTGTGAGTGTGAGTGTGTGTATACACATACACACAAACACACTCCCCAAAGCCATTCCACCTTTACCCATCTTGTCAAAAATAATTTCAAATGAAAAGTCACAAAACCGAAGACTACTATCACAAACACAGACACACACACACACACACAAACATACACACATATAATATATATTTTTCAATCTTGTTTTTTTTTTTTTTTTTTTAAGGATGTCTTTTCTAATTTGAACCTCCAAATAACAAGCTCCTGTTCTAGATTCCAGAAGCAGCTGTGAAAGTGAAAATTCGGATGGTTAAAACTTTTACATCAATGGCTTGTATCTTGAGTATCACTATCAGTATCAGTAGCTCAAGGAGGCGTCACTGTGTTCGGTCAAATCCATATATGCTACACCACAACTGCCAAGCAGATGCCTGACCAGCAGCGTAACCCAACGCACTTAGTCAGGCCTTGAGAAAAAAAAAAAATCTTGTGTTTTACTTGTATTTGGACAATGTATCCAGCCTGCGCTAAACCCCCCCCCCAAAAAAAAACAACAAAACAAAAAAAACAAACCTACATCAACGTAGCAGTTCCACAAAGAGATACAACAAATCAAAGACTGTTGAACACAGGCACACACATACACACACACATACGTACACATGTATGTCTATAGTTGTGGTATGGATCATTACTGCCCAACTTATTAATATTATTACCACTACTGAGAATTAAGGGGGGAAAAAAAGGTGAAGCACACAGAGAAACAAGCCACAGGAGACTTACAATCTGTGTGTTGTCCTGTGTGTAGACACCCGTGGTGTTCTTTCTTGTTGTGTGCACTTTCTTCGACACAGATGATACCTGTACCAGGCGAATAAGCATTCCGTAAGCATTAGGTTATACACAACTAAAAAAAACTGTATGGAGTTCAGGATGATTTGACACAGAAGAAAAATACCCAAGAAAGAGAAAAGAGAGAGAGGGAGGGAGAGAGAGAGGGAGGGAGAGAGGGAGGGAGAGAGAGAGAGAGAGGAAGAGATACAGGGGAGATATCTATAGACAAAGACTGGACAGCAACAGAGCTCTAGATAGAGCACTGACATAAATTTGGCAAGTCTGACACGGTTTTAGAAACAAATCCCTTATAATATGTGATCAGTCCACCAATATTTCTCTACGGCCTGGTTGCCTTCTTCGCAGCTGGGGATTTGTGTGTGCGGGATGGGGGTGGGGAGGGTGGGGAGGAAGGGTGGTGGTGACAGGGGAAGGGTTTGGTAAGAAAGAGAGTGAGGGTCATAAACAGAGAGAGAGGCAGAGACACAGAGAGGCAGAAAGAGAGGAGAAAAAACAAAAAAAAAACAATGGGATTGTTCTTGTTCTTGTTGCTTATAGTCCAGCCATCTGCACAGGGCCATGTCTAGACTGTCAACCCATAAATATGCTCAACCGTATCAACACAAAACTTTCTCATCTACAAAAAACAAACCAACCCACAAAACACAGTTCATGATGCAGTATCCCAACCATTTAGCTTCTTAGGGCAAAGACTGAGGACGCCAGCCATTCCGCTTAATCTATTATCCCCAATTTACAAAAAATCGTAAAAAAAGGAAAAAACAATATTTCAAATCATAAAAAAGGCCATATAGGCAATTAACACAGCAGAATGGGTAGCCAGTGCCCATCCCAGTGTTTATATCTCATTTCGAATATCTGTAAAGTTGCCTATTTGGAACTGCATAGAATCAGCTCTATCCGCCACTATCTCTCAACCGATGCAACCAAGACACTTGTATGCTCTCTGGTTCTCTCAAGATTGGATTACTGCAACTCTCTTTTGGCCGGCCTTCCCAAATACCTGTTAGACAGACTCCAAAGAATTCAGAATAACGCTGCCAGACTCATTTGCAGAGCTTCTAAATTCGACCATGTTTCTCCTCTCCTTCAGTCTCTCCACTGGTTGCCTGTTTCTGATCGAATAGACTATAAGCTATCCACTCTGACCTTTTCTGCAGTCAACGGATCTGGCCCCAAATATCTTTCTGAACTCATCCATATCTATACCCCGTCTCGCCAGCTCCGTTCTTCCTCTGATACTCGACTTCTCAGGATACCTCACGTCAGAAGTAAGACCTATGGACACAGATCGTTTTCTTTTCAATCGCCAAAGACGTGGAACAAGCTCCCTGATAACCTCCGTCATTCTGATTCCCTCGCATCTTTTAAATCTCGTCTCAAAACTCACATTTCCCTCAGCAATAAGTTCAATTGTGGCAGGTCCACAACTACATGCATGTATATGAATGTGTATTGTGTGTGCGTGTGTCTATGTAAGTTTGTGCCTGCCTATGTGTGCGTATGTGTTAGGGTAGCTGTTAGATACACATGTATGTTAAAATGTATGTATGCAGTGTGTGTGGTCACATTTTGGTGTGTGTATGTAACATAGATATAATGTTTTATGTTATCAAAAGCGTTTTTGTAAAGCACCTAGAGCAGATTTCTGGATAGTGTGCTATATAAGTATCCATTATTATTATTATTATTATATCTCACTACCTAATCGCCAGAGCTAAACAGCACAGACAGTACATCATAGACTGCGGAAAAGAAAAAAGTGTCAAGGCTTGCTTGAAAAACAGAAAGGGGAATGGACTGGGAAGGCTGAAAAAGGAGACAACAGTGAAGACAGAAAAAAAAAGAAACAAAGAGAGTAATACTAATTGAAAAGAGGAAATTTCTAGCAAAGAATTTCCAGAAGGCGGGGATACTATTTATACTGAAATAAGCCTGGCATCCCCACAGGGGGAAAATACAATGGGGGAACCACCTGCCAACCATACTAGTTTCAGTTTCAGTAGCTCAAGGAGGCGTCACTGCGTTCGGACAAATCCATATATGCTACACCACATCTGCTAAGCAGATGCCTGACCAGCAGCGTAACCCAACGCGCTTAGTCAGGCCTTGAGAAAAAAAGAAAAAAAAAAGAAAAAAAGGTGAATAAATAATAGATAAACTTACACAAATAAATAAATAAATAAATAATAACTATAATGTAAATAAATAAATAAATAAATAAATAAATAAGATAACAATGATGATAAATAAGCAAATAGATGTAAAACATAAAGACACACATTCACATATACACCCATACATGCATAACAGATATGCACCGAACATGCAGTTTCACAGATATGAAAGCACAGTCAAATACATATAAACGTACATGAGCTCCAACACACACACACACACACACATCACACACATTACCCTGCACCTCCTCTACCTCCCTCCTCCGCACACTCATTTCTAGTCTACGTATCACTGTATCGTGATACGTATCAGTGTTTAACCATACTAAACCAAACTCACCCGCCATCCCATAAGGCTGTTGGTCAGCGTGGACTTGCCGCTGTTTGGTAAGCCCTATAATGGCGACTCGCAGAATCCTGGCGTCTTCTGGCTGGTCTGGCTTCAGCAGCATTTTATAATTCTGTTCAACTGCAAACCAGAGATTCCTTGTTTGTTTCTTGTCTTGATCATATGCTGCATACCAGTCTTGGTACTTCTTCATTCTTCTTCTTCTTCGTTCATAGGCTGCAACTCCCACGTTCACTCGTATGCACACGAGTGGGCTTTTACGTGTATGACCATTTTTACCCCGCCATGTAGGCAGCCATACTCCGTTTTTGGGGGTGTGCATGCTGGGTATGTTCTTGTTTCCATAACCCACCAGAACGCTGACATGGATTACGGGATCTTTAACGTGCGTATTTGATCTTCTGCTTGCATATACACACGAAGGGGGTTTAGGCACTAGCAGGTCTGCACATATGTTGACCTGGGAGATCGTAAAAATCTCCACCCTTCACCCACCAGGCGCCGTCACTGTGATTTGAACCCGGGACCCTCAGATTGACAGTCCAACGCTTTAACCACTTGGCTATTGCGCCCATCACTTCTTCATTCAAAATAAGATGGCTGGACTGAGCAAAATATAACATAGCTTGGGCTCACTTAACACATACACACACAGAAACACACACACACACCACATACACACTGACACATATCCATGCAGGCGTGAACACACACACACACACACACGCGTGAATACATTATTGAAAAAAAAATCAATAACAATTTTAATCCTTCCTCTATATTGTACAGCACAGATTAAAAACCATATAATTTTTAGATCAATAGTTTAATGGACTAATTGATTTCTTGTATATTGATTTACTCAGATTGATCAGTGTTTAACAATTACTTCAATATTCTACTACTTTTTTGCATTCTTTGTCTGTACATATATATGCACAGCATAGACACAAATATGTTTTTTGGATTGATACACTCAATAAATTCGTGTACACTGACTCATTTTTGTTGATTCTTGGTTATCAATTCATTCATGTTCCTAATACTTAAAAAAAAGAGAAGAAAACTTAAGGTTTCTTGTATCTGAAAATGTGCAATCAATGTGCTAAGAATATCTTGAAACCCTAGGCTGTTAATGTTATATACCATCAACAGCTCCCTACAGCAAAATCTTCAAAACTGAAAGTAAAAAAAAAAAAAAAAAAAAAGCTTCATACCTCCAGATCGCCCAATTCCTTTCTCTGACAGGTCACATTGTTGGTTCTCAGCAGAATCTGCAGACTCGGAAGACGTGGTGTGGGTGCCCCTGAATGAACTGGAGGTGGTCTGTGAGCACAGGAATTGGGAGAGCGAGGCGAAGCCGGGCCTGATGTGTGGACATGCCTGATTGGCAATGCACTGCTGCAGAGCTCCTTTCCACTGGCTCCATGATAGTCCTGGTGGGGGGAGGGGAGGGGGGGCAGGGAGGGGGGTAAAGGGGGAAGGGTCAAGAGTACCATCATTCCATCACTGTGTCAATGAACTCATGCACTGGATTTGTATTCTACTGCACTGTATTGCTCTCGCCCTTTCTCCCAAGTTTGACAAGAAAATAAAACTGAGTGTCTAGTCTTTCGGATGAGACGATAAACCGAGGTCCCCTGTGTGCAGCACGCACTTGGCGCACTGAAAAAGAACCCATAGCAACGAGAGTGTTGTCCTCTGGCAAAATTCTATAGAAGATATCCACTCTGATAGGTACACTACACAAATATATATGCATGCACTCAAAACCTGACTAAGCGTGTTGGGTTATGCTGCTGGTCAGGCATCTGCTTAGCAGATGTGGTGCAGCATTTATATGGATTTGTCCGAACACAGTGACACACCCTTGAGAAATTGAAACTGAAACTATATTGTACTGTGTCACTCTTTTTGTCATACGTGACTTTCTCAGTGTGAATTTTGGGTTGCTCTCACCAGGGAGAGCATGTTGCTACACTGGGAGCAGCCACCACCACCACCTTTTTTTTCCTGCCTGCAAGTGCATTTGTTTTTTCTATCAAATTGGGGTTTTTTTTCCTGCAGAATTTTGCCAGGGACAACCCTTTTGTTGCCATGGATTCTATTATGTGCCCGAAGTGCATGCTGCATATGGGAGCGCAGTTCATCATCTCATTAGAAAGACTAGCACCCAGGCAATCACTCAAGGTCAAATGGAAGGGGGAGTAAAAATCTACATCCCTGTGGGACTCAACTCATGGGCCCTTGCTTCCTAGCTGGACACATTAACACACTAGATAATCACCCTACATTAATGAACACCAGCATAAAGATCCGTTGCAAGGTCTCCTCTAATGGGGGGCCTTCTGTGACCTGGCCCATGTTCCTGAGGAAAGTTTAAATTAATGGTGAATAAAAGTAAAGAAGATGTACCACTAATTTTTTTTTTAACCAATTCCCCCCCCCCCCCTCCACCACCCACTCCATATTGATATTCATTGTTAGAGCTCTAGGTCCTTATGCTACGGAGGTAGAGCACATTTTAAATACCCATTATTATCGTTATCATTGCTGTGTCACAAACAACCGCAACAGAACCCACAGTGTCACCAAGATGTTGGCAGCTGGCTTAAAACTGCCGACAGTGCACACACAAATAAGAAAACAGCTAGCACGCCTGTCCACACTGCACAAAATTCTCATCAAGAAACAGCAGTGACTTGCCAATTCTTAACACAAGATAAACTCAACAGGATCCCTTGCCACACAGAATAACGCAGCTTGTCATTTCTGTCCTGGGGAGGACAGTAAGAGATTGGAAACTTCATTATGTTACTATTGTTCTTGAGTTCTTCGAATTGAAGTTGTACAACTAAAAGCCCCATAAACAATGCCTTCATAGCGCGGGTATATACCTACCTGTAGTAACTCAAAACTGAACTTTATTTTTTATCCCTGTGTTCTTTGCATCCAACGCAAAACCACAACACTTAGAAATATGTGTAAGGACAACAAAATAGGTCGCTGATGCGACACTCTCAACAATACCTTCTCTGAATAACTACTACTTTCTAACGAAGCGATTATATGATATACAAGTTACGGCAGTTCGTAAAATAAGTGTGTCATTACCATAAACTCTGTAGAGCTTTTTAGCAAGCATGTTCACCTTGCTGTTCTTCAACCGGAAACACTCTTCACATAAAGAAACACGACTTGATGAAAATTGCTGCATACATCAACAAACATGGCGGATCTGGCATTTGTTTGGATCCAACTCATTCTTCTGTTTGTCCGATATCCTCGTAAAAACGGACTTTGTGCAATATTTGTGATATACTCAATATGTTTCATACCCGCATTTGCATTGCCAGATAATTATTATGCCAACATAGAATTTTCCAAGCTTGCAAAACACCAATCAAAATCTCGTTCTACGCAACTGGACGGAGCTGTGATAGAGGGAAAGGATGTGGAATATGTGCAGACTTTCCGAGGTTCTTTTTCCAAAGTTGGAGCAGAGAAAGAGGCTGAAGGCAGAGTCCACTGGGTAAGTAGAGGAAATTTGTGCGACATGTTCACAGACGGTTTGAATTTCTGACAGGCGAATGCGTGAGCGACTTCTGTCATCCGTTGCCATGAAACTTTAGCAGACGACACAAAATCGAAAGTTATGTAAGAACTGATGCAGTTTTTTACTGAAAATATTAAAATGATGGTGTGAAGTTGGAATTTGAAATGATTAAGTATCAGCTAGAAATTAAGATTTGTTGGAATACACATTAAAACTAGGATGTCGCGGCTAGGAATGGTTGGCCATTCATTTTAATCCATTTTTGCACTGTCTCTTATTTCTTGAGCTCAAGAGTCCTCACAAGAGAAGGGGGTAGGTGGAGAAGAAACTTCAATATTGAAATGCCTGTTAGAATTACTTGTTTGTACACACACACACACGCACGCACGCACATGTGCACACACACGCATTACACAAATTGACACACCCACAGCAGAATTATCCACCACCACACTTTGCCATACACATGCACACACACTCTCTTTCTCTCTCTCTGTCTCTGTCTCTTACTCTCTCTCTCTCTTCCCCTCACACTCACTCACTCACTCACTCTCTCTCTCTCTCTCTCTCTCTCTCTCTCTCTCTCAGTTTGATCTGTATGTTAAATGTTGTGCATGATGGGGTTTTTTTTATGTGTGTCAGTGTACATAAATTACTAAATTACTATTAGACTTTACTTAAATGTCCATGCAGGGTTATGTTTGTAAGATATAATTTTTAGTGCTTTACATGTTTGCAATGCACAGCATCGTTGAGCATGATTTTACATAGAAAGGCACTACATGAATTAGATTATTATTATTATTATTATTATTATTATTGTTATCATCATCATCATCTTTATCATTATCATTATTTGAATAAGATTGTTATTATTATTATTATTATTATTGTTGTTGTTGATCTTGTTACTATTGTTGCTGTGGTTGTTATAATTGTTGTTGCTGTTGTTATTATTATTATTTGTTGTTGCTGTTGTAGTAGTACATGTATGTTGTTATTCATTATTGTAGTAATTATTATTGTTATTCTTATCACAGTACAGTACACTCTTTATTTTGCCCCACAGATATCCGGGGAGTGTGGGCAGGAGGACGAGCGAGGCTTTGCCCGCCTGCCTGCCGACTGGATCGGCGTCTTCCACTACAAAGGGTGGGGAGGTGGAGGGCAGAAGGAGAACGCCACATCAGACTGCCCTCATGTCCTGGACAGGGTGAGGGATGATAATAATAATGATAATGATAACCAGAGTTATAACCCACTCAACATCACTCGCCAGGCACTTGACTGGAACCCCCAAGGCAAACGCAAAGTTGGCAGACCCAGGCAGACTTGGAGAAGAAGTACGGACACTGAAGTGAAGGCAGCCGGAATGACGTGGGCCCAGATAAAGAGGATCGTCCCAAACCGTGTCCGTTGGAGGAGTGCTGTTGCGGCCCTTTGTTCCCGAGCGGAGCTATAGGCATAAGTCAGTCAGAGTTATAACAGTAATAATAAGGTTAAGTCCTGTGTTAGCCTCCTTAATTCAGGGACCTATTTTACCAGCAATTTTTTGTGCATATTAGATGAAACTGTATTACCATTGGTAAATGTTGTAACCCATCTTCAGTGGTTTTCGACTCGGTTATGAACATTATTTAACTCCGTTCTGATGCAGTATCAGCATCAGTAGCTCAAGGAGGTGTCATTGCGTTCGGTCAAATCCATATACGCTACACCACATCTGCGAAGCAGATGCCTGACCAGCAGCGTAACCCAACGCACTTTGTCAGGCCTTGAGAAAAAAAAATTTACTTTAAAAAAATAATAAATAAAATAAAATAAAATAAATAAATAAATTTAAAAAAAAAAAAAAGATAAATAGAATTATAGATGGATACATAAAAATACTACCACTAATAATAATAATATTTAAAAGGCGCAAAATTTTGATGCAAATTCAGTCACTGAACGATCCGTGCCACCATCTTGCACTTTCTGTGTTTTTGGTCCTGGAAACTGTGAAAATGGAAACAAAATTGAAAAAAATATGGTGGCTTAAGATGACTCAGGTTGGTTCATGTTCAAGTTGTAGGTCATTTCGATTCCACTTTCCAGCAAACCTAAAAAGAACTCTGGCACCACAGGGTTAAAGTTTGCTTCTAACAAGGTGCTCTCTGGGACAGAAAGGAAGAATATGTCCTGCACTAAAAAAAACAACTATGAAACTGCAATATAAAAATTAACATTTGTGTGTACATATTGCTGAAGGCCTACAGAAAATATTGAATTGAACACTAAGTTACACTTATACGACATAAAACACAATATTTGCTTATAGTGGATACTGATGAAGCTTATGTGTAATTGTTGATTGTATGACTGTTGTATAAGGCAAGGGTACACATACCCACCCCACTTTGCCCTCTACTGAAGTCATCATTTTGTGTGTGTGCGTGTCTGTGAGTAGATGTGTGTGTGTGTGTGAGCATGTGTGTGAGTGTGTAGGGTATTCTTGTGGTGTGTGTTTGTGTGTGTGTGTGTGTGTGTGTGTGTGTGTGTGTGTGTGTGTGTGTGTTCATACCAGCAGTTTATAGTATTGTCTTGGTGTATAGATACATGTATATGTTGTTGTTTTTCATGCGCAGAGGTATGTTGTTATGCACTATTATATATGTGTTGTTTTATGTAAGGTGCATGTCAGTACTATCTTTTATTATTATCATTACATGTTACGTACATTGGAAATATTATTTGCAGGTGAAGAAGGCCCTGGTGTTTGGAGCGTCTGCGATCATCATTCTGACGCTGAACCCTCACATTGTCAAAGAGGTGAGTCTCTGTTCATAAAAAAAAAACACACCAAGAAACAGTCATGTGTCTATAACCCAGCTGCCATGCTACATGGGTCATTCTGACGCTGAACCCTCACTTTGTCAAAGAGGTGAGTCTCTGTTCATAAAAAAAACACACCAAGAAACAGTCATGTGTCTGTAACCCAGCTGACGGGCGCAATAGCCGAGTGGTTAAAGCGTTGGACTGTCAGTCTGAGGGTCCCGGGTTCGAATCACGGTGATGGCGCCTGGTGGGTAAAGGGTGGAGATTTTTCCGATCTCCCAGGTCAACATATGTGCAGACCTGCTTAGTGCCTGAACCCCCTTCGTGTGTATATGCAAGCAGAAGATCAAATACGCACGTTAAAGATCCTGTAATCCATGTCAGCGTTCAGTGGGTTATGGAAACAAGAACATACCCAGCATGCACACCCCCGAAAACGGAGTATGGCTGCCTACATGGCGGGGTAAAAACGGTCATACACGTAAAAGCCCACTCGTGTGCATACGAGTCAACGCAGAAGAAGAAGAAGAATTAACCCAGCTGCCATGCTACATGGGTTTGTCAGGCATCTGTCCCTTCCCCAGCCCCTACATTTTTCTTTCTCTTTAAAGCGGATATGTTATTGTGTAGTTGTATACCAGTACAGTCAGAGGACAAAAATACACTCTTAACTCTTTCATTGCCATAGGTGACTTTAGTTGGCCAGACAGTTTACCACCACAGGCAACTTTAGTTGACATTGAGGGGGACCGTTTTTCATATTGTAACAAAAGCTTGACAGCTGCAGCCAAATTTCTTGTGCAACAGGAAATTGACTAACCCCCCCCCCCACCCCCCCAAACACACACACACACACCCCAACCCCCACCCCCACTCTTGACTGAGTTAAAGGTGAACAAGTCCACTGTGTTGTTTTGATAAGAACTGAATCATGTGACTGAGAGCGTTGAGTATAAAATATCAGCCTCTCGGAAGAGCTTTCCACTTAGAAGCTTGTCAGCGAAAGAATTAAGGCCTCCTTGAAGTCTTGCTCCTGACATTGACACTGCCACCTGGGAAAACCCTCACACAGGACAGCTCAGCATGACGCATCTCTATCCACAAAGGTTGTCAGACCTCCCAGGCATGGGCCATGGTTTCCTGCGGAGGCACTGTCCAGGAGGGAACTCTGCAAGTCATGAGCAGCCGGCAGACAAACTGATGTGTGTCATGACGGGCGCCATAGCCGAGTGGTTAAAGCGTTGGACTTTCAATCTGAGGGTCCCGGGTTCGAATCACGGTGACGGTGCCTGGTGGGTAAAGGGTGGAGATTTTTACGATTTCCCAGGTCAACATATGTGCAGACCTGCTAGTGCCTGAACCCCCTTCGTGTGTATATGCAAGCAGAAGATCAAATACGCACATTAAAGATCCTGTAATCCATGTCAGCATTCGGTGGGTTATGGAAACAGGAATATACCCAGCATGCACACCCCCGAAAGTGGAGTATGGCTGCCTACATGGCGGGGTAAAAACGGTCATACACGTAAAATTCCACTCGTGTGCATACGAGTGAACGTGGGAGTTGCAGCCCACGAACGCAGAAGAAGAAGATGTGTGTCATGCCTGTACATGTCTCCCCAACATGTGCCAGGATATTTCATGCCCGAGGTGGATCGATTCACCATCTTTGGACGCTCTGCGTGTCTGCCACACAGCAGAGATGCTGAGGTCGTCGAACATGATTGGCAAACAGCATACCAGTGCTACAGATCCGTTGGCACGTGAAGGGCTTAGGTGCCTCCTTGATAGAGAAAACTGGAACTGCGTGTTTGCTTTTTAATGAAGAATCAGCTGAAAATGTGTAGAAACGTAATATTGAGTTCCACCAGCGCAGATCTTTGCAGGGGATATTAACTCTTTCACCGCCATAGGCGACTTTAGTTGACTAGACAGTGCACCAACCCAAGCTGCTTCTTCTTCTTCTTCTGCGTTCACTCGTATGCACATGAGTGGGCTTTTACGTGTATGACCGTTTTTACCCCGCCATGTAGGCAGCCATACTCCGTTTTCGGGGGTGTGCATGCTGGGTATGTTCTTGTTTCCATAACCCACCGAACGCTGACATGGATTACAGGATCTTTAATAACATGCGTATTTGACACCACTACAAGCGACTTTTGTGGACGTCGAGGGGTCATGTTGATAAGACCATGCTTATCGCCTTTCTCTCCATAATTATTAGGTAAACAGGGATGAGTGCACTGGCTCTGTGGTGGTCTTGCTATTGTGTTTTGTAGCAATTTTATGTGGAAGGTGTGTGTGCGTTCATATATTAGTGTGCGTGTGTGTGCGTGTGTGTGCGTGTGTGTGTGAGCCTCTGTGAGTGTGTGGGGTTGGGGGGGACATGGGGTTGGGGTGAGGGTGTTAGTGTGTGAGTGTATGTGTGTGTGTATGTATGTATGTGTGTGTGTGAGTGTGTGGGGGTCAGGGGGGCGTGGGGGTGGGGAGTGAGGGTGTTAGTGTGTGTGTGTGGGAGTGTGTGTGTGGGAGTGTATGTGTGTGTGTGTGTATGTGTGTGTGTGTTTGTGTGTGAGTGAGCCTGCATGCTAGTGTGTGTTGGGGTGTGGGGGGTGGGGGATGTGAGGGTGTTTGCATGTTGGGGGTGGGGCGTGGGGATGTGTGATGAGCATGCATGAGCCACCAATGCTTTTTCTGATTTCTAAAGTTGTGGAGAGGCTGATTATTGAACGTCATTTTAGTACCCCTTGTGCATACCCGAGTTCTTCTATTTGAGGCCACTGAAGAGTCTTATGAGCCCTGAAGTCTTGATGGCTGTAACATGGAATGTGTGTGTGTGTGTGTGTGTGTGTGTGTGTGTGTGTGTGTGTGTGTGTGTGTGTGCCTGTTGACAGCTGGACATGACACAGCTGTTGGCGCAGCCGGTGGTGATGGTGGAGGAGAGCAGTAACATCACCGCCATTCTCTCCCTTCTCCTCAGGTTGTTGCTCTGTGTGTGTGTGTGTGTGTGTGTGTGTGTGTGTGTGTGTGTGTGTGTTTATCTAGGTGTGTGTGTGTGTGTGTGTGTGTGTTTATCTAGGTGTGTGTGTCTGTGTGTGTGTCTGTGTTCATGTGTATGTCTGTGTGTGTGTGTGTGTGTGTGTGTGTGTGTGTGTGTGGGTGGGTGGGTGTTCATGTGTGTGTGTGTGTGTATGTGTGTGTGTGTGTGTTTATCTAGGTGTATGTGTGTGCGCACAGTGGTCTGCATTAGTGTGCAAATATTTGTTTAACCTTTGCTGGCTGTTGCTTTTGACTACACATGGAAACTCATGCGGGTTGTCCATGACCCATACCTTTTAAAGAGAAAAAAACCTGTACATTCCTCCAAAGCTTGTGTGGGTCGTGCACGACCCATACTGGCTGTCGCTTTGACTACACACGGAAGCTCATGTGGGTCGTCCATGACCCATACCTTTTAATTTACGTGTCTGTGTGTATGTCTGTGTACACATGTGCATACGAAATGAGTGGGGAGAGGGGACACTTGCGTGTCAGTGTGCGCATATGAATGGCGTAGAGTTGATGTGCATTGAATGTGTGTGTGTGTGTGTGTGTGTGTGTGAGAGATCGGATTCTTTGAGTTTTTGTGGTCTGTTGTCTTGTTAAATATAATTCGTAAATAAATAATCAGGAAGCAAAAAAGAGTGAAGATGGCAGTTGTGGTCTTAAAAGTATCTGTGTGTGTCTGTGTGTGTGTGTGTGTGTGTGTGTGTGTGTGTGTGTGTGTGTGTGTGTGTGTGTGTGTGTGTTTGTGTGTGTATGTGTGTGTTGTGTGTGTGTTGTGTTGTGTGTGTGTGTGTGTGTGTGTGTATGACAATCAGGTTGTGCATATTTGTGTGTGCTTGTTTATGTGTGTGTGTAACAAAATAACCACAAAATCTTTTTTGTTTTTATTTTTTCAGCAAAGCCAAATTGAAGGCAAAAATGGTGAAGAAGGCTGTTCAGCAAGAGGTGTTGGTAAGTCATGGTTAATATAAAAGGATGAATTATATTGTATTGTATTATTATTATTATTAATTTTGTCATGACAGATTCCTCTGTGTGGAGTTCACATCGCTGTCCCCAGGGAGAGCGCATAGCTCCACAGTGCAGTGCCACCGCCCCCCCCACCCCCCCTGCCCCCCCCCCAAACTTTTTTTTCTTTTCTTCTTTTCTTTTTCTGTCTGCAAGTGTATTTGTTTGACTATCAAGGTGGATTTTTGATACAGAATTCAGCCAGGAACATTCCCTTTACGTGCGCTAAGTGCATGCTGCACACGGGACCTGGGTTTATCGTCTCATCCGAATGACTAGCATCCAGACCACCACTCAAGGTCTAGTGGAGGGGGAGAAAATTTCGGGGGCTGTGCCGTGATTCGAACCAGCGCGCTCAGATTCTCTCGCTTCCTAGGCAGACGCGTTACCTCTAGGCCATCACTCCACACATAGCAGATCGCAGTTCACAGCCTCCGTTTTGTGCTGAGCTGTTGCATAGTGGCAAACCTACGCTTTTGCGGGCACTGAAACAACAGAACAGGACATGCAGAACACCAGTGAAGTGACTCAGCAGCGGTGCAGGGTCTCCTCTGATGTGTGGCCTTAGAGCAGTCTCTGTGGACTGCCCCGTGGCTTCAGCACAATGAGACCTTATGTGGTCAGTGTGTGGGGCGGCTGTCAGTAGTAATAACAGCATTGAGGTAACAACATTTGAAACAAAATAGTCTCAAAGTCTGTGGCCTTTCATGCCCTGCTCTCATGGTGACCTCAGTTTCGATACCCCTCCAGCTTCCGTGCTTGGGGTGAGTCCTGTCAATGTCGTCAGTGTCGGCAGATTCATGTGGTGCTGTTGTTTGAGGGACGTGGTGGCGGTCTCCACTCTGGGAGGGACGCTTACTCAGCCTGGCTCCGCGACTAAGCCATTATTGTCGTTAGTAGGGGGCTTAGTAGGTGGTGTCCTAAGTACGTTAAAACAGAACAGGCACCACTGAACACCATCGAAGTGACTCAGCAGCAGTGCAGGGTCTCCTCTGGTGTGTGGCCTCCTGGCGACCTAACATCGATGGTTCCCTGTGGACCGCCGATGCTGGAACTGCGACGGATGAACCTGGGTGTGGCCGTGTATGGGGGAATCTAAATGAGCAGCATGGGAGTAATGCCACTGAAATGGTGCAGATGATGGGGCAGCAAAAAACAACAAAAACAAACAGAAAAAAACCAAAACAAAACAAAAAAACATTTGAAATTGCAGAAGATGGGGTAGCCCCCCCCCCCCCCCCCAACCATCACCCCCACCCTCCCCCATCCCCCTTAAACAAGTGGTGGGGAGGGGGAAAAGAAAAATAATCCACCATTAAACAATGCAGTCTGAGCCATGTGCCGTTGTGGGTTGTTTTTTTTTTTTTTTTTTTTCAGCATGTGCCACAGCTGACAATGTGGTCCACATGTGGCCGCAGTGCTGGCAAGAGTTACGGTTACTACGATGGAGTTGTGTGCCTTGGCCAGAGGGCACCCACCAAGGAGGGCAAGGTACAGTGACAAGAGTTGCTCTTTTTATTTTCTATTTTTTCATTTTGTTCATAGTAGTATCAAAAGAGAAAAAAATCCAATCTTATGGTGACATTTACATAGTTTTTCTCACAACTCACTTAGACTTAGATTTTTTTTTTATGCTTTTTTTTTTTTTTTCATGTGTGTGTGTGTGTGTGTGTGTGTGTGTGTGGCTTTGAAGTAGCTTTTATCCTTTTGGGGATGATAATTTAAGTGGACAGGCTGACGTCCTTAGCACTGCCTGGTTTTACATGCCTTTAGGAGCTTATGACTTGAACTGTGTTTTTTATAGGGTTTTTGTTTTATTGTTCCAGACGTGGCAAAGTTTTGTATTTAACATGATTTGAATTTTTATTAAGTTGCGCAGTCCTGATAAGGCCCTGTGTTGTCATTGGCTGGACTGTTGTAAGTGGCGATGCCAGATGTTGAAGTGTGCGATGCAATGGCAGGTGGATGGACCCTGGGGTGTTCTGGAACATGTACTACCTGATCGTGCTGCTGCTGATGCTTTCATTTGTGGTGAAGACATGCATGTGATGATGTCTTCTTCTTCTTCTTCGTTCATGGGCTGCAGCTCCCACGTTCACTTGCATGTACACGAGTGGGCTTTTACATGTATGACCATTTTTACCCTGCCATGAAGGCAGCCATACTCCGTTTTTGGGGTGTGCATGCTGGGTATGTTTTTGTTTCCAAAACCCTCCAAACACTGACATGGATAACAAGATCTTTAACGTGCCTATTTGATTTTCTGCTTGCGTGTACACTCGAAGGGAGTTCAGGCACAAGCAGGTCTGCACATATGTTGATCTGGGAGATCGGAAAAATTTCCACCCTTTACCCACGAGATTTGAACTCGGGACCCTCAGATTGAAAGTCCAACGCTTTAACCACTCGGCTATTGTGCCCGTCCAAGTGATGATGTCAGATGTCAAAGTGTGTGATGGCAGGTGGACCCAGGGGTGTTCTGGAACACGTACTACCTGATCGTGTTGCTGCTGATGCTGTCGTTCGTGGTGAAGGCGCGCATGAGGAACGGGGAGTGGGGGCCCGCTGACCAAGAGCTGGAGGTAGGTCACTCCGCTCTGGTGTCTGTGTGTGTTTATTTGTGTGTGTCAGTCGTGTTCGACTATGACCATGAGAACAACAGAGGGGCTAACAGCTGTCCTGACCATCTGAGCTAGAATTTTTTTTATATTATAGTGGAGAGTGTCCTGCCCAAGCCACATCCTGACTCTCTCGGCCAAGAGGGTTTTAGGACAGTTGGTGTTGGAGATTGTTCCCAAAGGCCAAATAGCCCCCAAGTCTGCAGCACTTAGAGCCAGTGCAATTTTGCCTCCTAGTTTGAGAGCCATAGTCCTTCACAAAAGACTATACTGTAAATGATTTCCCGTTCCATTGGAGAAATTGATAATACAGCTGTCACTTTGCTGTTGGCCCAACTGTTAACTTATGTCAATCTGTGATATAATTTGTGTGTTTACTGATGGTGAAAAGACATTTACATTGTGTTGTGAGTGAGTTTATTGATGTAAAAAATTTTTCTATTATTAGCACTCCATGTCTGTAATGGGACTGGGGCATTGTTTAAAAAAGGTCACGCCGCTGTAGTTGTAATTCATTTATGTTTGTTACTGAGGTAAAAAGACATTTTGTTTTATGAGCATTCCACGTGTAATGGGTCCTGGCTACTGTTTTAAGTTAGGACCAACAGATGTTGAGGCACATAAAAAAAAAACTCGGCCACTGGACTTGTCCTCAGAGAGAAAAGATCTGAGCACATCACCCCTATCTCACAATCTCTTCACTGGCTCCCTGTCTCACACAGAATAGAGTACAAGATCAGCACTCTCTATTGTAAATGCATGAACTGTTCTGCCCCTTCCTACCTTTGTGACTGCCTTCACGTCTACGCGTCCATCTCACTCTCTGCAAGTGGCATTGGACCCACTCTGTTTATATATATTCATTGCTGGATTCAGACACTCATCAATCGGTTGCCACTTGTTTTCTGTCAAATTCCTGCTCCCAGCTCTTTCAAGTCTAACTGGAAACCTACATCTTTCCAAAATAGCTGCTCCATACCCTTCTCCTGTTTTTTTTTTTTTTTTTTTTTTTTTTTCCTTCTGTAGTGTTTCTCCAGCCTTCTTTCTACATGTCTTTATAAGTGTTGTCTTTTATTTCTCTTTGTTTCAGAGTTATGCATGTGTGTGAAGTTGATTAACAAATAGTAAAGAGTGGGAACTCTCTCCATTCACATGTGCATGTCAAATGATCGGTATAAGGACATGCCCGGTGCTTCCTTTTTTTGAGGAAGTGTCTGGGTTTGTTCCAGTGTGCCTTTTATTTACCTGTGTGCTAGCTGAATCGGTAGCGTAAGCAGCACTGACTTGAAGTTGTGTACCTTGTGAATGGAGAGAGTTACCACTCTTTACTGTTTGTTAATGATTTTCATCTCCTGGCCTCATTCTTTGTTAATTTCCTGTGTGAAAGTTGGATGTGAAACTCTTTGTTTCTGCACACAAGAATCAGCACAGTATAATACAAGTATAGATATTGTTATTATTATGTATACTGCATTGTTTTATGATCAGCCGTGTCTGACTGTGACCATAAGGACAGCAGAGGAGGCAACTGCTGTCCTGACTGTCTTGGATTGATTTTTATTACAGTGGAGAGTGCCTTGCCCAAGTTACATCCCCACTCTCCAGGCAACGACAGCTTTAGGACATTTAAGATTGAGGATGGTTCCCCAGAGGCCAGCTAGCCCCCCAAGGCTGCATGCAGCACTAAGAGCCGGTGCAGTCTTGCCTTTTAGATTGAGAGTCATAGTATTGCAAACTTAAAAACGCATCTTTAAGATCCACTGGCCAGACAAAGTTGGAAACAAAGAACTGTGGCAAAGAGGGGGACAGGAACCTGTGGAGAAACAGATCCTGAGACGGAAGTGGGGATGGATTGGCCATACCTTGAGGACATCACCATCCAGCACTACACGCCAGGCCCTGACCTGAAACCCCTAGGGGAGAAGGAAGAGAGGACAGCCAAAGAACAGCTGATGGCAGGACATTGAAGCAGAACTGAAGAGGCTGGGATCCATCTGGAGGAACGTTCTTCTTCTTCAGCGTTCCTGGGCCATGTTCAGATGGTCAGTCCAGAGTAAAGCACAAAGTCCACAGTCCGCTGGAGCTCTGTAGCCATTCCCCACAACTTATCCTGGAGCGCTGCTGGACTGGGCCAGATCTGGTGTCTCAGCTCTTTGTGTAGAGGGCAGTCTTGCAGGACATGGGCTGATCTGGTGTCTCAGCTCTTTGTGTAGAGGGCAGTCTTGCAGGACATGGGCTGATCTGGTGTCTCAGCTCTTTGTGTAGAGGGCAGTCTTGCAGGACATGGGCTGATCTGGTGTCTCAGCTCTTTGTGTAGAGGGCAGTCTAGCAGGACATGGGCTGATCTGGTGTCTCAGCTCTTTGTGTAGAGGGCAGTCTTGCAGGACATGGGCTGATCTAGTGTCTCAGCTCTTTGTGTAGAGGGCAGTCTTGCAGGACATGGGCTGATCTGGTGTCTCAGCTCTTTGTGTAGAGGGCAGTCTAGCAGGACATGGGCTGATCTGGTGTTTCAGCTCTTTGTGTAGAGGGCAGTCTAGCAGGACATGGGCTGGGGTTTGAGGAGCGATATCACACGGACATTGGTCTGTGTGGGAAATTTTTAGTTTGTGAGATGGGAGAGGACCTGGCAGTGGCCTGTGCACAGTCTGAGAATGTGCTGGAGGGATGCAAAAAAGGACAGCCCAGACTCAAGTTCGGTGGAGAAACGTCGTTGATAGCCAATGCCCCACTGGGAGCGAAGGGCCTTAGTAAGTAAGTATTGTACGACTGTTCATTCACTGGTTAAGGAGGTCAGCGTGGTGTTGTCAGGCAATCCTGCCTCTTAGCTTGAGAGTCATAGTCCTGCACTGTATTGTACAACTGTTCATTCAGTGAATAAGGAGTTCAGCGTGGTGTTGTCAGGTGTCCTTGCGTCGGTTGGCGTACCGCACCCTGGCCGTGATGCAGACCCACAAGTACCGCAGTCTGATGGACCGGGGACAGGACACCTGTGCCATCTGCCTGGACCAGTTCTTCCCCAAACAGGTAGGGTTGACTTGTTTGAACATTCACTTGTTTGAACACACACCTGTCATCACCCACACACAGGTAGGTCTAACTTGTTTGAACACACACCTGTTGTCATCAGCCCCACACAGGTAGGTCTAACTTGTTTGAACACAACACACACCTGTCATCATCCCCACACAGGTAGGTCTAACTTGTTTGAACACACACCTGTTGTCATCATCCCCACACAGGTAGGTCTGACTTGTTTGAACACAACACACACCTGTTGTCATCATCCCTACACAGGTAGGTCTAACTTGTTTGAACACACACCTGTTGTCATCATCCCCACACAAGTAGGTCTGACTTGTTTGAACACACACCTGTTGTCATCATCCCCACACAGGTAGGTCTGACTTGTTTGAACTCAACACACACCTGTTGTCATCAGCCCCACACAGGTAGGTCTAACTTGTTTCAACACACACCTGTTGTCATCAGCCCCACACAGGTAGGTCTAACTTGTTTGAACACAACACACACCTGTTGTCATCATCCCCACACAGGTAGGTCTAACTTGTTTGAACACAACACACACCTGTTGTCATCATACCCACACAGGTAGGTCTAACTTGTTTGAACACAACACACACCTGTTGTCATCATCCCCACACAGGTAGGTCTAACTTGTTTGAACACACACCTGTTGTCATGGATCAGTTCTTGCCCGAAACGGGTAGGACTGACCTGTTTGAACACACACCTGTCATCATGGATCAGTTCTTTCCTGAACAGGTAGGTCTAACTTGTTTTAACACACACCTGTCATTATGGATCTGTTCTAACCCTTAAACAGGTAGGTCTAACTTGTTTTAACACACACCTGTCATTATGGATCAGTTCTTTCGTGAACAGGTAGGTCTAACTTGTTTTAACACACACCTGTCATCATGGATCAGTTCTTTCGTGAACAGGTAGGTCTAACTTGTTTTAACACACACCTGTCATTATGGATCTGTTCTAACCCTTAAACAGGTAGGTCTAACTTGTTTTAACACACACCTGTCATCATGGATCAGTTCTTTTGTGAACAGGTAGGTCTAACTTGTTTTAACACACACCTGTCATTATGGATCAGTTCTTTCCTGAACAGGTAGGTCTAACTTGTTTTAACACACACCTGTCATCATGGATCAGTTCTTTCGTGAACAGGTAGGTCTAACTTGTTTTAACACACACCTGTCATTATGGATCAGTTCTTCCCCAGGTAGGTATCACCTGATCGATACACACATCTTTAGTCATGCATCAGGTCTTCCCCTGAACAATTAGGTCTCAGCCACACACCTGTCTTCATGAATCAGCTCTTTCCTGAACAGGTAGGCTTAACCTGTCCAACCGCACACCCGTCATTGTGGATAAGTTCTTCCCCAAACAGGTGAGCCTCACCCTGTAAGATGACTCAATGTGTTCATTTTCCTTTCAGAAAAGTATAGGTTAAATAAAATATTACTTTCTTTTAGTAATTTGCATGCTAAAATGCATTACCATCCGAGACCAAATCATCCCATGGCAAAAAGTTGTCACTGAGCATAAAATCCCCCCTGTGGGGATGCCGGGGGTCTTTCAGTGTAACTAGCATCCCCGCCTTCTGGAAATTCTGTGCTAGAAATTTCCTCTTTTCTATCACTCTCTTTGTTTCTGCCTTTTTTCTATCTTCACTGTTGTCTCCTTTTTTCTGCCTTCCCAGTCCATTCCCCTTTCTTTTTTCAAGTAAGCCTTGACACTTTTTTTTTTCTCTTTTCCGCAGTCTGTGATGTACTATCTGTGCTGTTTTGCTCTGGCAACTAGGTAGTGAGATGTAAACACTGGGATGGACACTAGCTGCCCATTCTGCAGAGTTATTTGCCTTTATGGCCTTTTTTTAATGTATTTTTTGTTTGGTTTTGAAGTTCTGTTTTTTTTCCTTTTTTGACTCACTTGTGTAAACAAAGTGAGTCTATGTTTTAACCCGGTGTTCAGTTGTCTGTGTGTGTGTGTGTGTGTGTATGTGTGTGTCTGTGTGTCCGTGGTAAACTTTAACATTGACATTTTCTCTGCAAATACTTTGTCAGTTGACACCAAATTAGGCATGAAAATAGGAAAAATTCAGTTCTTTCCAGTCATCTTGTTTAAAACAATATTGCACCTTTGGGATGGGCACAAAAAAACAAAAAAAAATGAAGCCTCATTATATGCAAACTGCATTTACTGTTATATTTATATTTTTTGTATTCTCTAAACTTGGCACTTTGATCTGATACTCTGACCCAACAACAAGAGCAGTCATTATTATCATTTTTTGTTCAAATAGGAACTTCTTTTGCTAAGCATGGAAGTTTTATTTATTTTGCAAACGTTTTGGTGCGGATAGTAAAAAAGGGAAATTACTCTGTAATTAACGCTAGGGGACTTAATTTGCTTTACACTGATCTTTCTCATCTTAAACATTACATTTTGAAATTATACTCAATACATAAAAAGCTTGGATTTTTTAAAAAAGTGTATCACAAGTGAGTTTTGAAGGCCTTGCCTCTCTTGTTTATGATATTTTGTAATCTGGGAATGGCTGGTGACCTCAGCATGGCCCAGTCTTATTTGCCATAAGGAGCTTCTTCTTCTTCTTCTTTGTTCGTGGGCTGCAACTCCCACATTCACTCGTATATACGCGAGTGGGCTTTTATGTGTATGACCGTTTTTTTTTACCCCACCATGTAGGCAGCCATACTCCGCTTTCGGGGGTTGCCATAAGGAGCGAAATGGTTGGGATATGTCATGAACTGTGTTTTGTTGGTTTGTCTTGGTGGGTTTTTTTTTTTTTTTGTAGATGTGACAGTTTTGTGTTGACGTGGTTGAGCATTTCTATGGTTTGACAGTCCTGATAATTATGGCCCTGTGCGGTCAGGCTGGACTAGAAGCAAGAAGAACAGGAACAGAACGAGCATAAAACAGGCCTTGCACTGAAAGGGTTATTAGATGCCAGCGTGGTGGTGGTGTTGCAGAAGCTGCGAGTGCTCCCTTGCCAGCACCAGTACCACACTCGCTGCGTGGACCCCTGGCTGGTCAGCAACAGGACCTGTCCCCTGTGTAAACTCAACTTCATCGGTCAGTCCTTCTTCCTTTGCCTGTTTCTGTTGGATACTTATCATCATGATGCTATGGATGCTTATATAGTGCCCATCCTCGGTCGGAGACCTTCTTCTCTTCTTCTTCTTCTGCGTTCACTCGTATGCACACGAGTGGGCTTTTACGTGTATGACCGTTTTTACCCCACCATGTAGGCAGCCATACTCCGTTTTCGGGGGTGTGCATGCTGGGTATGTTCTTGTTTCCATAACCCACCAAACGCTGACATGGATTACAGGATCTTTAACGTGCGTATTTGATGTTCTGCTTGCATATACACACGAAGGGGGTTCAGGCACTAGTCTGCACATATGTTGACCTGGGAGATCGTAAAAATCTCCACCCTTTACCCACCAGGCGCCGTCACCGTGATTCGAACCCGGGACCCTCAGATTGACAGTCCAACGCTTTAACCACTCAGCTATTGCGCCCGTCAGTCGGAGACCAAGCTCTGAGTGCTTTACAAACACGGAGTCATTTGCACAACAGGTTTGCCTACCTGGGTGGAGCCGACTGACAGCTGTCACTGGGCGCTCGTTCATTTGTTTCCTGTATCATTCAGTCAGGTTTCAGTTGCGCTCATATACACACATATATGGAGTGATGGCCTAGAGGTAACGCGTCCGCCTATGAAGCGAGAGAATCTGAGTGCACAGGTTCGAATCACGGCTCAGCCGCCGATATTTTCTTCCCCTCCACTAGACCGGGAGTGGTGGTCTGGACGCTAGTCATTCGGATGAGATGATAAACCGAGGTCAGGTGTGCAGCATGCACTTAGCGCATGTAAAAGAACACACGGCAACAAAAGGGTTGTTCCTGGCAAAATTCTGTAGAAAAATCCACTTCGATAGTAAAAACAAATAAAATTGCATACAGGAAAAAATACAAAAAAATTGGTGGCACTGTAGTATAGCGATGCGCTTTCCCTGGGGAGAGCAGCCTGAATTTCACACAGAGAAATCTGTTGTGATAAAAAGAAATACAAATACAACAAATATAGACATGTAACATTTCACTTGCATGATTGTTTTGTTTATGTACCTCACCATCTAGGCACTGACAGGGTTTAAAGTTGCCATGCCGTGTCCTCTAGGATTAATAAAGATGTATGCAGGAGTGGTTGCCTAGTTGTAACGTGTCTGCTGAGGACAACAAAAGAACCAGAGAATCTGAGGGTGCTGGTTCAAATCCCACATTCGCCAGAATTTTCTCCCCCTCCACTAACCTGTGAGTGGTGGTGAGGACGTTAGTCATTTGGATGAGATGATGAACCAGTGTGCAGCAAGCACATGTGTGTGTGTGTGTGTGTGTGTGTGTGAGGAAGATGAGTTGGGAGGTGTGTGTGTGTGTGTGTGTGTGTGTGTGTGTGAGAGAGAGAGGAAGATGAGTTGGGAGGTGCGTGTGTGTGTTACAAGTAATGTCTCTTTTTTTCTTAAAATGGTATTTTTAGTGAGTCTGTACATTGAAGAATTTTTAAAATCTATGTATTTCAGCCAGGTTTGCATCAGTTTGACATGGTAAATTTATTCAACCTAACTGGGAGTTTATTGCAACCCCCCCCACCCCCCCTGCCCATCCCCCTCCCCCTTCGTGCTCACATGTATTGTTAATTAAACGCGTTGAGAATTGCAGGATGAATACAAGAGAACAGCGCATCATGATTGTGAAAATGAATTGTTTTTTGTCAGTTTTTGTGAAATAGCAGATGTGTCTTATGGTGTGCACGAGTATAATACAAACTCCCCGTATTCCTGCACCTTCTTCGTGCCCACATGTATCGTTAATTAAATGTGTTGAGAATTGCAGGGTGAGTACAACAGAAGAAACAGCACACTTTACTGTAAAAAGAATATGTCTTCTTCTTCTTCTTCTTCTTCGTTCATGGGCTGCAACTCCCACGTTCACTCGTATGCACACGAGTGGGCTTTTACGTGTATGACCGTTTTTACCCCGCCTTGTAGGCAGCCATACTCTGCTTTCGGGGGCGTGAATGCTGGGTATGTTCTTGTTTCCATAACCCACCGAATGCTGACATGGATTACAGGATCTTTAACGTGCGTATTTGATGTTCTGCTTGCGTCTACACACGAAGGGGGTCCAGGCACTAGCAGGTCTGCACATATGTTGACCTGGGAGATCATAAAAATCTCCACCCTTTACCCACCAGGCGCTGTCACCGTGATTCGAACCCGGGACCCTTAGATTGACAGTCCAACGCTTTAACCACTCGGCTATTGCGCCCGTCAGAGAATATGTTATTTGTCAGTTTTTTTGTTTGTGAAACAGCGGATGTGTGTGATGGTGTGCAGACCAGATGGATGAGGAAGAAGACTCTTCAGAAGGGAACGGAGACCTGGACGCTTGATCTCACGGGGAGAGATGATTGATCGGTTTTCCCCCCCCCCCCAACTGCCCTCGTCGACGATGTCTTCTTCTCTCTCCATTGTATATTTCATTTGTCTGTGTTACTGATTGGCTCTGCTTGTGGATTTCCATTTCATATGACGGGGGATGTGTGTGTGTGTGTGTGTGTGTGTGTGTGTGAAGAGCATGCGAGTACAGTTTTGTCTGCCTTTGAATTTCTCTCTTATATGAAGGGAGGTTCAGTGTGTGTTTGTGTTTGAATTTTTCTCTTATATGAAGGGAGGTTCAGTGTGTGTGTGTGTGTGTGTGTGTGTGTGTATGTGAGAGAGAGAGAGAGAGAGAGAATGTGGGAGTGTGTGTGTGTATGAAGAGCATGTGAGCGAGTATCATTTATACATACATATTCTTCAGCATTTATGTCAAATTTGTGTGCGTTTCAGTTCACACATATATACTGATGTATATTATCATCGTTAAATGTACAATTCTGTAATTTCAGCCGCAGGAATTGATACACGTCTTGAGTTCTTCCTTACTCTGGTGCTTGAACCTTCATCCTCCCCCACTTCAAATCCGAGTTGTAAAGAAAGAAAGAAAAAAAAATCCATACTGTCAACAAAAGAAATGAATGTTGTGTCCATGAAGAACAGTTACCTTTGTCTGTTATTATATTTTTGTGTGTATTGCGATTTCAAAATAAATATACATTGTTTGTTTTCCAGTATATTTAAGTGTCTAACATCCACCTATTAATTAACCAGACGTAAGTCCGTGTGGGTTGTGTTTTTAAAATAATCATTTCAGAATACATGAACTGGTACACAATGCGGGTGATATCCACAGTTGAATCCATATTGAGGTCAGTCAAGGTCATATTGAGGTCAGTGAAAGTGAAATTGAGGTCAGTGAAGGCTGTATCAAGGTCAGTGAAGGTCATACGAGGACACACCAACATCGCTCCACCCTTTGGCCATTCTGGATAAACAGCAGTAATTAACATCATTACCGAAGCTCTCTCAGGTCTGTCAGCTCGCTGTCCAGCATTTTCTACTCAGTTGTCTTCCTGTGTGGTGATGGTTTGAACCGTATGATTTTGCTGTTTTTGTTGTTGTTGCAAACTTGCCAGTCTTGAGACAGGAGACGCAAATGGTGCTTTGCGGTCAAGTTAATTAATGGTAATGTGCCCAAGCTAGAAAGCGAGTGTTCATGGGTTTGAGCCCAGTATATGGACTGAGATTTTTGCTCTCCCTGCCTCCTCCACTAGACTTCCAAGTGGTGGTCTGGGTGCCAGTCTTTCGTGTGAGACGATGAACAGAGGTTCTGTGTGTGTGGCATTGCTGCATGCACTTATCTTCTTCTTCTTCTGCGTTCACTCGTATGTACACGAGTGGGCTTTTACGTGTATGACCGTTTTTACCCCGCCATGTAGGCAGTCATACTCCGTTTTGGGGGGTGTGCATGCTGGGTATGTTCTTGTTTCCACAACCCATTGAACGCTGACATGGATTACAGGATCTTTAACGTGCGTATTTGATGTTCTGCTTGCATATACACACGAAGGGAGTTCAGGCACTAGCAGGTCTGCACATATGTTGACCTGGGAGATCGGAAAAATCTCCACCCTTTACCCACCAGGCGCCGTCACCGTGATTCGAACCCGGGACCCTCAGATTGACAGTCCAACGCTTTAACCACTCGGTATTGCACCCGTCGCTGCATGCACTTAAAACAACCCAGAACTTGGCAAAATTGTGTGGAAAAACTCCACTTTGATAGAAAAGTATACGCACTTGCAGGACAGTTGTAGATGGAAATAAATGATGGGTTGCAGTGCACTGAGGTGACACACCCACCATCCCTCCCCAGGGAGACCAGCCCCGAATTTCATGCAAGGGAGTCTGTTGTGACAGAAAAAAATACTACAGTACTTGCTGTTAATATCATGCTGTGTGGGCTGTATTCATTATTTACGGGTTTTTTTTTGTTTTTACTGGTGGGGATGGGAGGTGCATTTTGGGACATTTTATGTCGCGTGAAAAACATCCTTTATATTTGTGATACAATTATTGTGTTTGCTTTGGTGATAGAATTTATTTGTGATTTATATTTCTCCTGTTTTTGTAATTATTTGTGTTACAATTATTGTGTTTGCTTTGGTAATAGAATTTATTTGTGATTTTTATTTCTCCTGTTTTTGTAGTTATTTGTTACAATTATTGTGTTTGCTTTGGTGATAGAATTTATTTGTGATTTATATTTCTCCTGTTTTTGTAATTATTTGTGTTACAATTATTGTGTTTGCTTTGGTGATAGAATTTATTTGTGATTTATATTTCACCTGTTTTTGTAATGTACTTTTTTCTCCTTGTTATCCGTTTCACAACGGTGGATGCTCCAAACAGGGGAGAATATGTTTACTTAATTTTTCTTTCTTCTAACCTTATCATTTCTTTTGTTGTCTTCATCGATGTTCGTAGTTTAATAGAACATACAAAAGATTGGGAAGATGGGGGTGTTGGGAGGTAAGAGTCAGTCATGTACTATGAATATTCTGTTTGAAGTTTTAAGTATAAAAGAAAATTACTAGAAAAAAAATATTAAAGCAAAAGAGAGAGAAAAAAAAAAGTATATACTACAGATGTGATACAGTATTTCGACAGCATAGTTGAAGGACATACGGTCTTACTATCTGCTGTTGTGTGTGAAAAGATTTCGCTTTCACTTTGTAATTTACAATTTCCAAGTTGTACATAGCAGTATATTTTCATCTGGGCTGTTCGAAGGTGTGTAACAAAAACTGTGTTTGTCTGTTACATATATTTATACACACACACACACACACACACACATATATATATATATATATATATATATATATATATATATGTGTGTGAGAGAGAGAGAGAGAGAGAGAGAGAATACTAAGACTTGGAGTGGTATGTGTTCTTTTAAAGCTAACATTGCATCTTCTTTTAGCAATAATGATTTCTGTTGAATCACTTCATATGCCATGTATCACAAGTTCTTTGTCAATAAATTTAATATAGATGTCAGTCACACAATAGATTTCACAAAATGTTAAAGACCACTTGGACTGGCCACTATCTGTTTCTTTGACTTCTAGAACTTGGGGGGTAACATTGCACTGCAAGGCTTTGCTTGTTCTATCAGATCAGTTTGAATTTTTTTTCAGTATCGTTCTTTTGTCACTGAGTCAAATGTCTGCCCCAAAATGACATAATTTGTTTTTATCTTAGTTTGATGTCCCTTTGGAAAAGGGGATCCGACGGGCGCAATAGCCGAGTGGTTAAAGCGTTGGGCTGTCAATCTGAGGGTCCCAGGTTCGAATCACGGTGACGGCGCCTGGTGGGTTGAAGGGTGGAGATTTTTCCGATCTCCCAGGTCAACATATGTGCAGACCTGCCAGTGCCTGAACCCCCTTCGTGTGTATATGCAAGCAGTAGATCAAATATGCATGTTAAAGATCCTGTAATCCATGTCAGCGTTCGGTGGGTTATGGAAACAAGAACATACCCAGCATGCACCCCCCCCGAAAACGGAGTATGGCTGCCTACATGGTGTGGTAAAAACGGTCATACATGTAAAAGCCCACTCGTGTACATATGAGTGAACGTGGGGTTTGCAGCCCACTAACGCAGAAGAAGAGAAGAAAAGGGATCCTTCATTTTTTTCTTTCTTCATGAAGCGTGGATTTGATGTTTGCACGGAAAAGGGATCTGAAACTTTTTGTGAAACCTGCATTTGATGTTAGTGTGGAAAAATGGTTCTTATTTCATGTGAAGCGTTCACGCGGAAATGTGGTTCATAACTTTTTGTGAAACCTGTATCTGATGTTTGTGTGGAAAAGCGGTTCTTATTTTTTTGTGCAGCGTTCGTGTGGAAAAGGGGTCCTTCTTTTTTTGGTAAAGCCTGTAGTTTGGTCAGCATAGTCGCAGACAGTGGTCAGTGCTCACATGGCTCTGTTTCAGCAAAAGGGTTAATTTTATCACACGAGTTTGAAAGGCAGCTTACTAGTTTTTGTGTACCCATCAGTGGTGTAATTGATTTGCTTAATTCTTTAGATTTACGTTTTAAGCAGTTTTAATTTCAGGTGGTGTATTTTGTTTGCTGTGCTTCACAGACAGAAACAATTTAGGTTTGCTTTAATATTTTTTTTCTCTCGTTTGCTTTAATATTTTGTTTTCCTACATTTCATTTATCTGTTTGCATACTTATTTCTATTTTATTTTGAGATTTATTCATTCATGAATTTATTTCCAATTTATTTTGAGATTTATTTATTCATTCTGATTTATTCATTCATTAATTTAATGACATCCATTTATTTGTTTATGCATCCCTTTCCTTTTCCCCTCAAAGCTTGACTAAGCATATATATATAAGGTTACGCTGCTGGAGCCAGTTGCATTGCTTGGTTCCAACTTTTTGACAGTTATATGTGACTAAATGCCTACGTTGACCAAACTACGCCATTGGTCAGTTCCATACTACACACAGTTAGTAGCAGGTTACGACCATACTAGGCTCTTCCGTCCAAACAATGAAACTAGCTCCAGGAGTGAGTTACATGAAGGAACTTACCAGCGCTAAGTTTGCTTATCGTTAAGAATGTTCAGAACTCCAGTGTCAACTCTGTATACTAAAGAACATTTTTAATTCTGAGCAAACTTAGCACTGCAAAGATTCCCTCATGAAACCTGGCCCTGGTCAGGCATCTGCTTAGCAGATGTGGCGAAGCGTGTAATGGATTTGTCCAACCAAATGCTGTGACGCCTTGAGTAATTGAACTGAGAAATACTGAAACCCAAACTTAAAACCGTTTTGTTTCAATAACACTTAACAGAGACCCAAAGTTAAAAACTATTGTTCTGTTTCAGTAATATAGAGACCCCGAATTGAAAACTACAACAAACCCTAACTTCAAAATGGCATGTCATTTATATTATATATATATAAATCAAATTCTTTACATTATATACAGGTGATTTTTTTTACCTCTTTTTTTTTTTTTTTTAATCTCTTTTTTGTGTGTGTTGTTGTTAGTATTTCTCAATTATTTGACGTCTCTTGCCAGGAATTAACGCACTCACCTGCGATACAAAGAAACACTGTTTGACTTAGGCTTTAAAGGCCTGACCAACTTGTTTGAGCTATATATGTGTTGGTCAGGCATCTTGACCATGCAGAGCATGTATCAAACAGATGGGGAGTATTTTCACTTTCTGGATTTCTATCAGGGCAATTTTTTTTCCTCCCACTACTTTACTTTGTTTCCATTTATCAAGACAAGCAGTGTGTTTAAAAGCAGTTCTTGGACACTGGCTGTAAACTTTTCAGATTTTTTTTTTTTTTTTTTAAATCAGTCCTTTCAGCTCATGGAATAATCTGTATGCTAAGACACTTGAAATTTGAATCTACATGTGTTCGTTGTTTCAGGAGACAATACTGCAGAAAGTGCCTCAACTTCTCAGCCAGGATTCACTGTTTTTAGAATTAAAAAAAAAAAAAAAAACCCCAAAAAACAGGCACAGTATTTCTATTGTCCAGATTTATCTGAATGTGTATTATAAAGAAAGTAATAGTAAAAACAAAATTAAAAAAAAAACACCCAAAAGGTCCAGTTACACTTACAGTGTTGGGGGTGAAGGAATACTTGCCTCGGTAACAAATTTCATTGTGGTCGTCAGTCATGCAACAGTTACACAGTATATTTACACACATATATATATATATATGTATGTCAGCTTGATGATGTACGTTTGGAGGCAATAGAATAATGTATATGTGTGGTATTCAGGAAACTAGCCCAGGTAGCAAAGACACATTCAGTTTCACAGATTATGCAGTTCTTTGATATACTTTGTACAGTGTAAAGCAACGGGATGGTGTCCCAACCAAAAGGGATTTAGAACTGAAATCAAGTCGCAGGAATAAAAACACTGAAATCAATGGAATGATGCAAGCTGTGAAGGGAGGGACTGGTCACTGGGCTTTTGGACAGGTACTGATTGACCCAGACAGTGTTAGCACTCAAACTGTTATTCTGAGGTGGCGTCCTTTTATTGGTGTGTTTTGGAAGTGATCAGTATCATTGGCCATCTTAACTTGACCACTTCCCTCTCAAATGCTTCCTCTACAATATTAGAACTTTAAAAGAAAGAAAGAAAAGAAAAGAATAACAACTACTGAACTGAAATCTTGTCTGTGTGGTTTGGTGTTTATGTGTGCGTGCAGTTTACAGAAGATCAAATTCAATGTGCGCCCTATGTGCCTGCACTGATAGGATGTGTGTGTGCATGTGTGTGTGTAAGACAAAGAGAGAGAATGTGTATACTTGTAACGTGTATACACAGATTTAATTCAATTCCAAAGTGAACTCTACAGGCCTCCACTGACAGGCACAATAGCTGAGTGGTTAAAGCGTTGGACTTTCGATCTGAAGGTCCTAAGTTCGAATCTTGGTAACAGTGCCTGGTGGGTAAAGGGTGGAGATTTTTCCAATCTCCCAAGTCAACATATGTACAGACCTGCTAGTGCCTGAATCCCCTTTGTGTGTGTATACACACACAGAAGGTCAAATACACACGTTAAAGATTCTGTAATCCATGTTGGCATTAGGTGGTTATTGGAAACACACCCAGCAGCACGCCTCACAAAAAACGGAGTATGGCTGCCTACATGATGGGGTAAGTAAACAAAATAGTCACACATATGATACTTGACTGTGTGGTCCCAGTCTTACAGTTCCTATTAAGTCCACCACACCTGAGGCAATTCTGGATAGGAGTTGGCTGTGGGCCGAAAAAACCCACCTCAGTTTGGAATCAAATACGTGTCCTACCAGCTGTCAGCCAGCGATGCTAACAAGAACTCCACCAAGGTGGCTGATGTTTACAAAGGATTTAATTCAACTTGAATGTCTGCTATGAATGCCTGCACTGATGAAATGTGTGTGTGTGTGTAAGAGAGAGATCCAACGAGCATTCTGTGTGCCTGCACTGACAGGATTGTACAGGAACATGGACAGCTCAGTTGGGCTCCCAGACTGAAGAGGACACAAACATGCAGCACACAGACAGGCACATCTGCAACACACAGACTGCAGTTTTCATTACTTTATTGATCAGCAAAGAATTTCTTAAAATTTCTACTGGGTACACATCAAAACATGAATATGGGCAAACAACAACAAAATGCATACATAAATTCACCAAAGTTCAGAACAATGATCATTGAAAAAAATGTTAAAAATTTTCAAACACACTTCAGTTCACTGCAAATGAACAACAATCAACAGCACACAAAACAAATGATGAAAAACAACATGCTCTCTCTCCCAACTCTCTCACAAAAAACATATTGTCATTCATGCAAACAAATTTTCTTCATCAAAATGGAGTAATATTACACCACATCTTGTCAACTTGTTCTGGAGAAAAAACAAGGAACAGAACAGTGGAGGTTCTGATACTAGCCATTAACTAAGAGGAAACATACTCTCCGAGTGACAGCGAACATAGGTGTCGAGGGAGGGGGTGGGGGGTCAGGGCACTAGCTAAAATAAAATGTTGCACAGCAAACTACAAGAGGGCTATTTCAGGATTCCATGGCTGAATACCAAAATGCTATTGAACCAAAAGAAGGGATTACTCTGGTATCAGCAACATGGGAGATGGCACAGTCATGCTTATATGATTCTATAATGACTGCACATATGTGGACTACATTTTTTGATAAACAGTTCACAAAACTGCATCCTTACTCTAAATCACTAGAATCAGTGCAAACTATTACCTGGTATATGACTCTTCAAATCATATTATGTAGACCAGCAAGTGATTGCTTTGAGAATTTATGCTTTGAGAATTTGGACCAGCTGAGCAGTTGTATGTGTACTGATGTTGCACCAAGTATAATCATGTGTCCATGATCTATGCATTTTTCACACAATGTGTGTGTGTTATTTATTGTGCACATTTTAATCTGCTAAATAAAATAAGAGAGAAAGAGAAGTGATTTTTTGCTTTTAGGTCCAGGAATGCTGGTTACAACATGGAGGATCCAGGATCACAGAATACTCTCCCCCCTTTTCAACCCACCAGTCCCCTTTGACAAATCAAATCATGGTGCTTAGAGCCTCACCAATCACTAAGACCATCTCAAGGCTATCACCACGCTGGCAACTGCTGCACCTCAAATCACGGTGCTTATACCATAGCCCAGCCGACCATAATGGGGCCATTTCAGGGCATGGGTCAAGAGGAAGTACCTTCCTTCTTAACAACAAAATCCTTACTGGCTGCATATCGCACCAGGAGTAAGTTCCCTGATATTATAACTCTGCATTCCTCGTCAGTTCACCAAGTCTTCTCGAGCGTATACAATATCTTTTGCCCGCAAAGATACAGGTGCCCCAGAGCCTCAGTGGTATTCAGCTGGTGACGTCAAATTCAAATTACGTCCCCTAGTGATGATGAACCAGATTTCGAAAAAGATGAAGAAGTCTTTTCTCAGTCAGGTGAGGAGCAAGAAGTGCCACCAGATTCCAACACATATACAGCAAAGGACGGAACAAGATGGAGCAAAGTTCCAGTGACCCGAAAAAGAAAGACGCCGTCTAAGAACATGTTCAAGCGTCCCCCTAGTCAGGTCCCTGGAACCCAAAATGTGCATGATCCGTATGATACATACAAACTGTTTATTTCAGACAAAATCATTAAAGACATTGTCCGTTTTACAAATTTGTATGGACAAAATCAGTACCAGGAAAAATGGCAAGATTGTGACGATGTTGAGATTGAGGCCTTGATTGGCATGTTGCTTTTTTGGGGGGTCAAAAAGCAGAACATGCTTTCCACAAGCGAAATTTGGGATCAGGAATATGGGGTCAGTCTTGCAAGAGCAGCCATGAGTAGGGACAGATTCAAAATCCTCATGTGTTGTCTGAGATTTGATGACAAATCCACAAGATCAAACAGAAGAGCAAAAGATTCATTTGCCCCTTTCAGAGACGTTTGTGACGAATTCAACAAAAACCTTAGTACCTATTACATTGCTGGGCCCCTTCTAACTGTGGATGAGCAGCTTGTGCCTTTAGAGGCAGGTGCAATTTCACCCAATACCTACCCAGCAAGCCTGATTGCTATGGCATAAAGGTGTTCTGGGTTGCTGACTCAGCCAATAATTTCCCTCTCTTGGGAATTCCATACCTTGGCTGGCCCCTCGGCCAGGACAGACAGGTGAATCTTGGAAGGAACAACAATTTTTTAATTCCACATCTCTCACTCATCCATTCCACAAATCTTACATTCATTCATCATCATCTTTCTGTTGTGGTCGTTATACAGGGTTACCTGCAAATGGACCGGAAAAGAGAAATGAAAGTGTCATGGAATCATGCAATGTTGGCAATGACATGATACTGTAAAATGCATAGAGCTTCAAGAATATGTGTTATAGTAAAACATCTTAATAAATACATAAATAAATTTATTAAGAAATACATAAATAAATACATAAATAAATTCTAATATCACTTAAAGTGGAAGACGTTAAACTGAAGACTACTACAACATAAATAAATAAGTAAATAAATAAACATTTCTTGAGACAATATGGACATAATAAAATATGACGGATGTCTTCACATTCTTTAAAAAAAAAAATTGCTAAATCAGTGTATTACTGATGTGTTTTTTTTTTGTGTTTTTTTTTTTAGCCTTCATTCATTTTTTAAAAACTGTGCAGCTTTTTTTTTTTCAACAAAGTGAGCCGTATTTATAGATTCTGAACAAGCAATATAAGGTTTAACAAAAAAAAAAAAAAAAAAAAAAAATCTGCAAAACAAAGAAGACATGGAGGTGGACACATCATCTGACAACAGCTCAACATGAGTACGTGAAAAGAGAGAGTTACCACTTTGAGACACACAACCCTAACATGAATACCTTGGCCTTCACAAAGAGACACGTGTGAACAGAACTCACTCAAAATTGTTTTGCCATTTTGCTTGTGATGCGCCTTGCTTCAAGACGTACATTGTGTGGATCAATTAAAACAATACACACTGGTCCTTTTGACTAATTTCCACAGGTAAGGAAAACTTGTGTTCTCTCCCGGATTCATATGTAGTTATTTGTTATTATTGTTACCACTGTTTCTTTTCTTTTTTTTGGGGTGGGGGTTCCCTTTTTTCTTTTGTTTAAAATACTTTTTTCTTTGTGCTCTGCACGTGGCTTCCTTCATTGACAAAAGAAAAAAAAAAAAAAAAAAAAAAAAAAAAAAAAACCCACAAGAAAAAAAAAAAAAAAAAGAATAAAATAATACTAACAATGATAGTAATACTGATGGTAGCAAAGCGAAATATTCAAACAGAAAAGAACACAATGTTTGATAAAGAAAAAAGGAGATAGGAATTCATGCTTCTTTTGTGTGTGGGTTTTCTAATGATGGACATTGTTGCGTACTTTAATATTCCGCATGTGCATACATATGTCTGGGTTTCTTTATGCATTTAGTGTGCCTTGTATGTGACAGTTTTATCCAATTCTTTCTCAAAAGATAATGGTGATGATGATGATGATAATAATAATAATAATCAAAACAGCAATAATAATATGATAATAATAAGAATAATAATAATAGGTACTCAGAGGAGGAAGAGGAGCTGAAGAGGAATGATATAAATTAGATGCATAATTATTGCTTTTATGACCTTAGTCAACATCATTGTAGTTTTCATATACATTTAGATATGTGCCATGTATATGCAGAGCATTGTCAATGTTGTCAAGCATTATGTTTATTCTGTACCTATACGAACTGTATTTTTTCGATGTGAGACTTGCTGTTCAAAAAATTACAAAGATTGGAGACGTTTTAGTTTTCTTGGCAATACTTATCCACATCTTTCCAATAAGTGTTATTCTGTTTATAGTATTTACCATGTAGTTTTTAATTTGTTTTGAAAACCAAACATGAGTTGTTTACTGTCAACTGTACTTTTTTTTCTCTCTTCAATGTTACTGCTTACATAACGTTCAACTGCTTTCCAAAATTATTGACATTTGGGCATTCAAAAAAGAAGTGTTCAATAAAATCTATCACATCTTTGCAAGTCGTGCATTTATTGTCATCAGTCATTCATTTTATGCAGCATAATATTTGTTGGGTGTATGTTGTGGAGGATCTTCCATTGCAGTTCACGCAGTCTTATTTCTTTTGTTGCATATGAGGGATTAGCCAGATATCTTTATTTAATTCAATGCCAAATTTTCTTTTCCACAATCCACATGCAAACAGATTTCTTGTATCTCTGTCATTTGTTTGATTATCTAAGTATTTTGCAGTCATTCAGGTGGTGGAGGTCAACCAACATACTCACCCTGATGATACTAAATTGAATGACCTGATTCAGTTTCGCAAAATTTACAAGCTGAGGCTGTACAGGATCCGACACGGCTGTCAAGACTGTACGATGCCCAGATTGCCAGGGCACATCGACACGCACAGGGAGGGGGAGACAGACCCCATGCTGCCCATGTTGGTCTCCGTGCGGTCCCTTCATCCAGAGGACCAGACGTGCCAACATGCCACCAATCCAGAAGCAATGGCGGAGTTACAAATAAATAGACCCTGGGCGGAGACATGGCTGCAAGACCGATTCTTGCAGCATCTTGATGATGACTGGGGTATTTCTCTTTTGCCACAGACAACGATTGATACGGCTGGGGCAATGTCGAGTCACGTATGTGGATTCAACGTTCTGAGTGTGCCCCCAGCCATTCCAACAAGTTTTGGAAATGTTTGGAGAAATACATGGTCACGCTGTTCCATTGGTGCATGTGTCAATAGAGAATTGAACCACAGGACACTATCGGCAAGTGTTTCAATTTGTGAAAACCACCATCAGCCCACAGGACACTATCGGCAAGTGTTTCAATTTGTGAAAACCACCATCAGCCCACAGGACACTATCGGCAAGTGTTTCAATTTGTGAAAACCACCCATCAGAAGACTATGTCATCACAAACTGGCAACCTCAACCTGTCATTTGCGATTCTGAACAAGCGCTGCACACCGCCGTTGAAACAGAGCTTCCCGGCGCCAGAATTTCTGGATGTTATTTTCACTTCTGCCAATACATATGGAGAAAGATCCAGGAGCTCGAATTGTCGGTCCCATCCTGCCAAAGCTGACGACTGAAGAAACTCCTCAGAAAAGTCACGTCCTTGGGATATCTGCCCTTGTCTCTCCTCAGAATTGATTTCAATGGCATGGCAACTGGGAGATACACTTTTCGCCTTATCAACAGATTCCCTGCGTTACATAACTTTTTGGAACTATGTACGGAACATGTACATACCAAGCAGGCCCACAGCTGCATCCTTCCCTCTCCCTACTCCTAGCTTACCTCTGCGTTATCAGTTCACATGTGTGCGCGGGCCCACACATGTTCAGTCTCCCCTCTCTGTGGAATGCTGAACTGTTTGCCTCAAGTGCTCACACAGAGGCAAAGGTGTTTGAAATGTGTGCCCCTTGTCAGGGTCCCTGGAACCCAAAATGTGCATGATCCGTATGATACATACAAACTGTTTTATTTCAGACAAAATCATTTAAGACCACTGACAGTACAGTGGAAGTTTCCATGGATGGGAAATAGATTTCGGAAGTTCTGTGTAACCAACCAGCAATCAGATTCACTGTATTTGATATACAACCAACAATATCAAACAGCCAACACTTCGATTATTTTGTGAATAATTTACAGTGGGCGATGTCAACCAACCAACAAATGGAGTTGAGTGGGCACATGTGCATGAACACGACCCTTTATTAAGGTGGCATTATCGGTCAGATTTTTGGTCAAAAATCACTTTTTTTGGGTTTAGCTAAGATAATAGAGTCTAGATTGTAAAGTAAATTCATTGTAGTTTATCACACTGTTTGAATTTTTTAATTCCGTCCATCGGTTTGCGGAGCTATGGCCATCAATTAGGTAGGGTGTCTAATAAAAAAAAATCAAGATTTTGACTGAAAATGGCGAAAATAAAAACCCCCCAACTATTCTCCTTCATAACCACCATTCAAAGCGAACAATGACCGCTCCCCTGCACAGCACCGGTTAGTACGCGTTACCTCCCTTTGTAAACACGCGGTATGGGCAGTCTTCGTGTAAGCTAGTTGACTTCGAGTGATTATTTTGGCTATTTTGTTGTGGATTTTTCTATTGTTTTGTTGTCATCATGCCTTATGATAGAAAAATACCAAAGGTAGGTCTAAGAAGCGGCAAGTTTCGTGGCAACCAGTTTGTACAGGCTAAGAAAAGACTCGTTGATACTGTTGAGAAGCCTAGTGATGAAGAAGTGAAAGGATTCAACATCGAGTGAAAGAAATGAAATTATGGTGCTTAGAGCCTCGCCGACCACTAAGGCCATCTCAAGGCTATCGCCGCGTCAATTACTACTACAAGGCTAAAAAAAACAACCAATTAAAATGAGTCACCACTTCAAACTTTCCACTCCAAAGTTTAAAGAAAAACTTCCATAGTTTAAAACCTTCAAATCTGGTTAAAAAGGTTCACTTCTTTTAAGAAGTCCATCAGCGCCCACGGAGGGACATCACGAAACAAAGTCTTCAAAGAAACCGCCGTGTAATGTCTGCGTCTAACGTCATGCAGATCCCAACAGTCAAGGAGCACGTGTTTCACGGTGAGAGGCTCGTCACAGGGAACGCATCGAGGGGCCTCCTCCCCCTTCAACAAGTAAGAATGAGTAAAAAAAGTGTGCCCCGTACGCAGTCTGCACAGCACAGATTCCTCCTTTCTGTTCTTCACCCCCGAAGGGAGGGTCTCCCCCAGGTCCGGACGGATCTGGAAGAGCTTGTTGTCTATCTGGGTGTTCCATTTCTCTTGCCAAAGATCTTTAACGTAAGTATTGACCTTCCGCTTCATGTCCTGTATAGGGTACAAGGATTCTGGAAATTCTTTTTTCTTTACAGCGTTCCTGGCCAGCAGGTCCGCCCTTTCGTTTCACAAGAATGCCAACATGTCCCGGGAACCCAGGCCAACACAACCTCGTTTCCTTTCTCTCGTTGCGATGAGTAAATGTTTCTATAAATTTTTTCCCATGCAGTTTGGGTTGAGTGTTATTCCTGCAGGCCGATCGCCTCCAGGGCTGATAAGGAGTCGGAAAAGGGATCATGAATCTTTCTGTTTGGAAGAGGAGGAACCATTTTAAAAACCCAGGACCAGTGCAGTCAGTTCCGCCGCGTTGTATACCGAGCTGTCAGACAGGATGTGTTCGTTGAGGGCCGGTCAGAAAGGCGGGACAGAACGCAGATGCCGGCGGGACTCCGTCCTCTGATCTGGAACCGTCAGTGAAGAGGCCTTGAAAGTTGAGGGAATTTGTGGTCTACAGTTCCGGAAATAAGTAGGTTCTGTAGGCCTGAGAACTGGTGGTGTCCCTTACGGTAACGAGGCCAGATCGAATCGGACCTCAGGTGTTGTAAAGGTCCACGGGGGGCTGTCAGGGAACTTAGAGAAATCTGAGATGCCACCGACATCCAGATCGGCATTTTCCAAGTGCGGCTGAATGCGGAGTCCGAGAGGAGGTATGCAGTTTGGGTTGTCTGTAAATTTCTTATCGAAAGGGTTGTTGAATACAGCATCGTAAGCAGGGTTTGTAGGTTCCGAAAACAATTTCAAATAATAGTTCAGGGTCAGCTTCAGTCTGCGGTTGGAAAGAGGCGGTTCCCCCGCCTCTGCATACAGGCTGTGCACAGGGGTGGTGCGGAAAGCACCCAAGCTGAGACGGAGCCCTTGGTGGTGTACAGGGTCCAACAGTTTCAGGTAGGACGGTCTGGCCGAGCCGCATACAACACTTCCATAATCCAGTTTGGACCGGACCAGGGCTCTGTAGAGGTGCAAGAGAGTCCTCTTATCAGCACCCCAGTTCGTGTGTGCCACAACTCGGATGATGTTCAGGGCTTTTAGGCAAGATATTTTCAGCTGTTTAATGTGACTGAGAAAATTCAGCTTCTGATCGAAGACGACCCTAGAAATCTGGCTTCCTTGACCGCCGGGATGGTGGATGTTCCCAGACGGATTTCAGGGTCCTGATAGAATTGGCGAAAATTATGAAAGTGGATGCATTCAGTTTTGGAGGACGAAAATGTGAAGCCATTCTCCTCTGCCCAACACTGGATTTTGTTGACGCAGAGCTGAAGCCGTCGCTGGATGCTGGCGTACGTGCTGCCGGTTGCATATAAAGCAAAATCATCCACGAACAGCGAGCTGTCCGATCCTTTCTGAACGGATTGAACGATGTCATTAATTTTGATGCTGAACAGAGCAGGCGACAGGATGCTCCCCTGCGGGACACCCAGCTCCTGCTCGTGAATGTCGGACAGGGTGGTGCCGACTCTCACCTGGAATTGTCTGTCTTGTAAAAAATTGTGGATAAACTGAGGCAGGTGTCCTCGGAAGCCGAGCTTGTGCAAGTCGGAAAGAATACCAAATTTCCACGTGGTATCGTAAGCTTTCTCCAGGTCAAAAAATATGGCCACCACATGTTGTTTGTTGACGAAAGCATTTCTTATCGTGGTTTCCAGACGAACCAGATGGTCAACGGTAGAGCGATGCTTGCGGAAACCGCACTGTTCCTTCGCCAGAAGGCCGTCGGTCTCTAGTTTCCACATCAGTCTACCGTTGACCATCTTCTCCATCAGTTTGCAGACGCAGCTGGTCAGTGCAATTGGGCGGTAGTTGGAGGGGTTCGAGGGGTCTTTTCCCGGTTTCGGCAGCGGGATTATGAGGGCTTTCCGCCAGGAGGGTGGAAAGAAGCCTGTGACCCAGATGTGGTTATAAACTTTAAGCAGGGTGTCCAGACAGGTTTGGGGAAGGTGCTTTAGGAGTTTATAATGGACTTCGTCCATTCCTGGACAGGAATCCGTACAGGTCTGAAGGGCAGATTTAAGTTCGTTCATTGTGAAAGGAAGGTTGTAATTCTCTGTGTTGTCGGAAAAGAAGTTACATGGTGTTTTTTCTGACAGGTTTTTGGTTTTAAGAAAGCGAGCAGATTTGTTAGCAGATCTCGAGTTCTGTTCTATTGTGGAGGCAAGCAAATTGGCAACTGCTTTCTTCTCTGTGACCAGAGCGTCTGAAAGTTTAAGATGGTGGAAGGTCGGGCATGCGTTTTTGCCCTTAATTCTTTTTAAAACCCTCCACACTTTCTTCTTGGGTGTGTTGGAGGTTAAGGAAGAGCAGAAATCTCTCCAAGACTTCCTCTGGCTCTTTTTAAAAACATACCTGGCTTTCGCCCTCAGCTGTTGATGGGTTCGAACGCTATCGGACTCCGGTCTCCGAAAGACGCGTCGCTGCGCTCTCTTCCGAGACTTGCGGGCCTCCCGACATTCCGCGTTGAACCAGGGCGTTCTAGGGACCTGAGGCTTGGAGGTAGACGATGGGACTGCTGCTTTGGCGCAATCTAAAACGATTCGAGTCAGAGCGTCAGCAGGGTCCTTGCTTTTCAATACTGTTTCTTCCTGCAGCTCCGCTCTTATCTTGGTGGTAAAAAAACTCCAGTCTGCTTTGTCGTAGTACAGGCGGTCAGGCAGAGAGTCACCTTCTCCATCTGTGGGGCGGAGGACGACAGGAAAGTGGTCACTCCCGTGCAGATCGTCGTGCACTTTCCACTCGTAGTCCAGGACCAACGATGGATCGCAGACCGACAGATCTAAACACGAGAGCTTTCCAGAGGACAGATGCAGGTAAGTGGGAGACTTGTCGTTAAGACAGCACAAGTCCATGTCAGAGAGAAGGTTTTCTAAGAGAAGACCTCGGGCCGATGTCATCTCACTTCCCCAGAGCGGGGAGTGTCCGTTGAAGTCGCCCAACAGTAAAAACGGACGTGGGAGCTGGTCGACCAGGTTCATGAGGTCCTGCCTCAGAACACGGAGGGAAGGGGGAAGGTAGAGAGAGCAGACAGTGATGGTTTTCTCGAGCGTGACTCTGACTGCCACCGCCTGTAAAGGGGTGCTTAAAAGAACTGTACTGTATAAAAGGGACTTTCGAATAAAAAGAGCGACACCTCCCGTCAGCCCCTCTTGCTTCGGTTGAGCGGGTTTAAAAACGGAGTTAAAACCAGAGAGAGATAAAACCTTGCCATCTCTTTGCAGAGTCTCCTGCAGTGCCAGCACTGAAGGTTTCAAAGCACGACAAAGCAGCTGGAGTTCCTGGAAGTTGGCATGGAATCCCCGGATATTCCAGTGGATCACTGCCATTAAAAAGGTTTTTTTTTAAAAAAAAATTAAAGCAGCAGCCTATTCCATCGCTACCCCCTGCTCCTCCACTTGCGGTGGCTCAAGGTCCGCCAGGATGGAATATTTGTTCTTTGACATAAATTTTTCGGGTTCCGACCGTGTCGGAATATCCACCACCTCGGCCCCTCCCGATCCCGCCGTGGCCGCAGCCCTCCCCTCCTTGAGTTTTGGAGGTGCGGGGGGCTTCCGGCCACTTCCGCCAGCCCGAGGGCCAGGCAGACGAGAGGCGGGGCGAGGGGGCCCGGGGGGTGGGGTGGGGCGGGAGGCGGACAACGTGCCTCCGCCCGAGGCTTTTCTCTCCCGCCCAGCAGCCCCTGAGGACTGCCGCGCAGGATGGGAAGGGGTGGACACAGCGCCTCCACCCAAGGCCGACGGTTCCGACGAGGCGGTTAAGTCGTCCGTCTGCGTTCCTGTGGACGTCGTCTGGACTGCGACGTCCACCGTCCCGGATCTGACGACAGAGGCATACGACGTCCTAGGCGACGCGGCCTCCACCTGTTTCCTTGCCTCAAAGAAGGAAATTTTCTGTTCTGTCTTGACTTTCTGAATTTGTTTTTCTTTCTTCCAGGCGGGGCAGTCCTTCGATGAGGACGGGTGGCCACCTCCGCAGTTCGCACACAGGGCTGCACTGACGCAATCGCCCTGGTGCGCCGCCTTCGAACAGGTGCCACACGCCTCTTCCTCCTTACATCTGTCTCTCACGTGTCCGAATTTCTGACACTTAAAGCATCTCAGAGGGGACGGTACGTACAGGCTGACATTAACTAGCAGGTATCCGACCCGAATGTCCTTGGGGACATCCGGGCAGCAGAAGGTGAGGAAGAAAGTGTTGGTCGGGACTCTGTCCGACCCCTTCCTCACCGTCACCCTGTACACATCGGTCACTCCCTGAGAGGACAGTTCGCTCTTGATCTCGGCCTCAGACACACCTTTCAACTCCGGGCATCTGATGACTCCCTTAGAGCAGTTGAGACCTTTGTGAGGGGAAATCTTCACTGCCCTATCCACGAAAGTGGTCGCCTTCAGAAGGAGCTGTGTCTGTCTTTTGGATTCTGTCTGTACTAAAAACGCTCCGCTCCTCAGCCTCTTGATGGATCTGAGCGATCCTGCCAGGCACTGAAAGCCCTTCTGGACAGCGAAGGGGCTGAGAGCTGACAAGGGCTTGTCGTCATCAGCGCCCTCCATCACTAGCCATGATGGCCAAAAACCAGAGGTCTCGACGACCTCCGACTCAGAGTCTGAGTCGTCCGTTCCCTGTCGTCGTCTTTTTCCGAGTTTGGGGGGGTGTATTTGTTTAGGATTCATGTTGAAAGAAAAATGTGAATTCATCCCTCCCTTACCCACCCACCATGGGGTCCAACTTAGGGGCCAGGGTCAAGGGAACACCAGCTTGACCCCTTCCAGGTTTCGGGAGGGATATACAACCAGCAGCCCAGCTCCAACGTGCTCCCCCCCGATCATGCCCAGCTCCCGGGGACAGAGAGCCGAGCACTACGGGGGTTACCTTCGTCAGCCACTAAACTGCCAGTCTTGACCCAGCCCCACGAAGGGGTAGCCGATTGACACACACGGGCCAATGTGTGCCGCCTGTCTTAGGAGAGGTCCGAGCCAAAGGGATGTGTTGAGAGCAGCGTGCTCTCTCAATCCCCAGGATCTCATTCCCCTCCATCACAGGTCGCGCCGCACGGCAAACACGGCGGGCCTAAAGAAGGCCGCAGAGAAAAAAAGAATGTGGAAAAGAAGGCTTGATGGGGAGCTGAGGACAGAAAAGAGGCGGTAAAAAGAAGAACAAAGAATAGCGAAAGGGACAGTGGGTCACGTTTAGTTTGGGCCTCACTCACGACCTGTTCGGCATGGGAAGCCCTATCAGGGGCATCAGTACAAAACCACCACTTATTCAGCCCTAACAGCTACGATGGCTATGTAGGCTGTCAATTAAGACCTGGGACCAGAGCACCAAACCCCAAGAAGCACTGATGCCCCCGCCGACATAGCTCGCTCGATCACTGGCCACTAAGCCTCCCGACCACGACAAGGTAGTGACCCTCCCGGGAGTGGGTCAGGAGAACACCAGCCTGACCCCCTCCAGGTTTCGGGAGGTCAACATCGAGTGATGATGACAGTCTATCGGTGGAAAATGAAAATGCCTCACTCGAAAATGAAAGTGCCACGCCCATCTGTTGATCTGAACTGAAGATCAAAAGTGCAGAGAACTTCTCTGATTCATTTAGTACAGAAGACGAAGGTGATGAGAATGACTTTGTGTTTGACTTAGAACCTCCTACAGGTTACAGAGTTGTTGACATTGGATTGTTAGCCCAGAACCTGTCATCCAAGCTGAGGAGAAATTTCTCCTCTTCTTAAAATTCTTACAACAGTTTATGCTTTTGCGGGAATATTATACTATTCGAGGGAAAAAAAAATTGGTATTTTAGGGTTTGATTATGTTAATACTCCAGTGAGTATATTAGTTGGTAAACTACTCGATAGAATTCTACAAATTCATAATCAACTATTATTAAAAGAATCAAAAATTACAAAGGGTTTTATTGTTAATAGTTTTCGTGAAGCATATGCAAGTCTTACGGAAGAAAGAGAATTTGTTTCTGTTTCTTTAAATACATCAATTTTATCCTTTTTAAATGAAGAAATCGAAACAGATCCAATTATCTATTATGCCGTACAAATGGTTGGTATAACAGATGCATTTAAACCCTTATCTGATCAACTTACAGTTGCCCTCGGAGTACCTATACTTGATTTAATGAATAATCGACAAAATAAATATAAAAATCTATATAGACCTCCAATTCCTACAGATCCAACGAAAAGAGAAACAATTTTTTATGATTCATATTTTGCTATCCTCGATTATTTAATAGGCAATCAAGATAAAAAAAAATATGACTCATTAATATTAATTGAGGAATCATTATTTCAAAAACAAAAAAAGAAAGGAGAATTAACTTACTCTTTTCCATTATCATCAGAGAGAAAATTTTTATCTAAAATTCTCGAGTTAGGAGAAATATATGATGAAAATGGATTAAAACATAACTGGGATATTTATATTTATGAAAACGAAGAATTTAAATTTAATAAAATTTATAAACGATCGTCAAAAAAACTTACTGATTTAAAATGTTCAATTTGTGGTATAAAAAGATCTGAAATTCACACCCTCGATAATAATAAAGTTAAAAATTCTCTTATTGCTTTAGTTAAATTCCAAGCATTTTTTACTTATTTCGAAACTCGATGTCCAGAAGGCGGATTTCATTTTTTTTAAAATAATATATGTGAAAGCTGCGGACTTGATATTATTTTTATAAGATTATATCTCGATAATATTACAAAAGCAAGAAAATATTTTGATCGATATATTACTCAATTTGAAAATGATCAAGAAAAGCGCGAAGAATTAACTCTTCAACAAGATGAACAAGTACACGATGGCGAAACCGATACTAGTTTTAATAATTGGGCAAAAAAATGGACATTTGATTATAAAATTATTTCTCGAGCGGTTCAAGAATTAGATTTACCAGAAATAAATATAAATTTATTTCTTGCTTTAGGTAGTGAAGGATTAAATTATCAAGATGTATTTAATGGAATAGTTACTCCTCCTCCAATCGAAAGTAATATGGATCCACGTATTTCGAATACTGATTCTATAATTCGAGTTTTTCTAAGTCGTTATAATAATTTACGTTTTTATTCGAGACTTCAACAACATGAATTAGTTAATCTTTTACATGAAACTGAACTTGAAATGGATCAACTAATTCAAATAGGAGATTATCTTAAAGATATCTCAGATAATTATTCGCAAAAGAGAAAAGCAATCGAAAAAACTCAAAGTCCTAATAATATTGTTCAATTTTCGATCGAAGCGCTTTGTCGTTTTATTTTAAATCTGTTTGATTTGAATAAGATTCCCGAATGGATACAAAATATAATAAAAAAATTTATCCGAGTAAAAATTCAAGAAATTTTTAAATCTGAAAGATTATTATCTGAGCCCGGAGAATTTAATTTTAATTTATTTGGAGGTATAGTTTATTCTTCTGAAGATACCTCTGGGGATAATATTGAGGCTTACGGGGGCGTTGGAACGATGGCAGAAGATATCAAAGCTAAAGTTGGAGTTTTTAACATTGATGATGTTGACATTGATCAGGATCTGGTTGATAATCTTGCGCCTCAGTAAAATTTATAAATTCAATAATCTTTGAGGCTAAAATATCACCACATTTTTTTTTTCCAAGAATAGTCTGGGATAATTTTTCCCGGGAAGTTGTAGCTAAATTTTTCATTGATCCAAATGTATTTATTAAACATTCCGCGCGAGCATAACCAATACCATCTAATCCTTCAAGTAGTTTACATTCATAATTTTGTTTCATTCCATTATTTAATTCAGTTAATAATGATTTTATTTCTTTATTTGATATGCCCATTAAATGTATTATTTTTTTTTATATCATCCTCATCCTTTGTAAATAAATCACAAATACTTATTTTTGCAATTATTTTTTTTGCGCTAATTATTCCAATTTTTGGCAGATTTATCCACCCAGAAATTACCATTTCGATAATAGGTTTTTCTCGATATTTACCTAATAAATCTTTAGGCTGTAATCTTATTTTATTCTCAGTTGTATTATTTTTATAAACTTCATTATTTAAAGCGTATGAATCAATCTCAATTAAAATTTTCGCAGTCTCACTTATCGAATTACTAGTAATAATCCATTACGAATCATCCACCGCCTTATTATTTTATCGAGTGTTAATCTATCTGTATGACCAATTAAACCTTGATCTTCGCCTTCTATTAATAATATAATTTGACACCCCGTTTTATTTCGAAGATCATACATTTTATGTAAGTTTTTATAACGACCATCGATTAAAGAAGAAGCAAGATCGTGCCAAGTTTTTCGTTCAATGCAAATAAGTATATCATCATCTTCATTACAAATTAAAAAATCACCAACATTTATTTGGGCGATTCTGATTCCATGGAGATATTTTAAAATTAATTGTTCTCGTGTATCAACAACAATCATTTTTCAACTAAAGATCGATCCTTTTAGATTATTATTATAAATAAAGAATGGTTTTCTAAAAAGAATTTGATATTCATTTTACTATATATAATAAATGACTGATTTAAAAGACTCCGATCTGAATGCTTTTATTTTAAGTACAGTTGAAAATGTAGGTCTTGCGGGGTATTCAATTAATTCATTTAATGAATTGATTGAATCTGGAATACCACAAATTGTTACTCAGATGTTTAATATTGATACAACAATTAAAGATCTAAGAGATCAAACTGATATTGATTTAACACGCGAATCTATTCAAATACAGATTGAATTTAATAAAGTAAAAATAGAAAAACCAAAATATGCTCATCATGAAACGGGTGAATTGCACGATCTTTTACCTCAAAGGGCCAGATTAAGTGGTCTTTCTTATTCGGGGGGATTCTTTTTAGGTGCAAAGGTTACTTTAACGGCTCACTATAAGGATGGAGGTAAAGAAATTAAAACAGCCGAAGTTCCTAGCTTCCGCGTTTTTAACTTTCCAATTATGTATGGAAGTAATCGATGTCATATGTGGGGGGCGCCCAGAGAAATTAAAAAAGGATCTCAAGAAGATCCAAATGATTGTGGTGGATATTTTATTGTAAGAGGTGTTGAATGGGTCGTTGATTTACTTGAAAATATAAAATATAATACATTATTAATCTATTTAACAAGAACAGTACCAAATGAAATAATACGAGGAGAATTTATATCCCAACCTGGTGGAGCATTTGAAAATAGTTCACAAATAATCATACGATGGACGCCGACAGGTTCTATAACAATAGAAATTAATAGTACAAAATTCTCGAGATTGAAATTACCTTGGTTTTTAGTTTTTAGAGCATTAGGAATGAATTCTGATGAAGAAATTGTAAAACAAGTAGTTAATATTAATTCTTCGGGATCAATTGAAAAAAATCTTAGAGAAATTATTATTAAATCTCTTCATGCTCCAGATTCAATATTTGGACCTATTCTTACTGAATTAGATCGTGAAAAAATTATTCAATTTCTGGCCGAAAAATTATCATCTTTCGTTAAGTCAACAGATTATAAAACGAGTGAAGGAGCAATTCAATATCTTAATAGACGATTGTTAAATATTTTTGATAGAGTTTTATTTCCACATATTGGATTTCTTCCTGAACACAGAACTAAAAAGTTACGTTTTTTAGGTTTATTAATTCGAAAAATGTTTATGGTTGAGTTTAATATTTTATCGCCAACTGATCGAGATAATTATCGTACAAAACGCGTACATGGTCCTGGGGTTTCCCTCGCTAAAGCTTTTAAACCTTTATTCAATACTTCAGTTATTCATCCAATACTTAGATCATTATCGGCTTTAATGAAACAAGCACCATTTGAGGAATTAACATCAAGAAATATTATTGAAGCTGTTCAAAATCCTTTATCCGCATCAGAGGTTGATTTAAATAGAAGTATGGAACAATGTATTACATCCGGAAATAAGACAATTATAATAAAACAACATGCGGTTGTAAATAGAGTTTCAACACAAGCTCTTGAACGAAAAAATCTTTTAAATGTTATCTCTGCATTAAGAACGGTAAATGCCCATAATTCATCAAGTGCATCAAAACAAACGGAAAGAGCTGATATGATGAGACGAGTTCATGCATCTTATACTGGTTATATTTGTGTTGCTCAATCAGCTGATACTGGAGAACGAGTAGGAATGTCAAAACAATTAGCAATTACGGCCGATGTTTGTAATGTTACTGAAGATAAAAGCTTAAAAGATTTACTTCAGAAGGATGAATTGGTATTTATTCTTGATTCAATTTCTAATACTGAGATTTATCAACAAGAATTAAGTTGTGTCTTTGTAAATGGATATTGGATTGGATGTTGTAAAAGTGGTCTCGAACTTTCATTAAAATATAGAAATTTACGACGAGAAGGTGTTATACATTCTCGAACAACAATAAGTTGGGATGCCGTGTTTGATGAATTAGATTTTTGGACAGATGTTGGGCGTCTTATCCGCCCTCTAATTATTGTTTATTCAAATATTGAAGAATATGATAAAAGCTGCGCAGAGGCTTTAAAAGCAAAAAATAAAGGCGATAAAAAATGGAAAGATAAAATTATACAATTTAAACAATGGATTAAATTAACTACTAAACACATACGGGATATTTTTGAGAAAAAAATTCATTTTAATGATCTTTTAAAAGATGGAATTTGTGAATATATTACACCCGAAGAACATGAAAATGTTTTAATTCCAGCGAGTCTTGATGATTTTTATGAAAATCAACATAATGTTTTAAAACAATATACTCACATATCACCTCCAGCTGCAATATTTGGATTATCTGCTCTCGTTTCTCCTTTTGCAAATCATACACAACCAGCCCGTGTTACTTATGAAACAAATCAAGGGCGTCAAACAGGTGGTTGGTATACATTTAATTGGCCATTTAGAACTGATATGAATAGATTTTTTCAATATTATAATGAAATGCCACTCGTTAAAACGATAACTCAGAATTTTGTGCCCGCAAATGGAGTTAATACTATTGTGGCTTATTGTATTTATCGCGGATATAATCAAGAAGACTCTGTTATTGTATCAAAGGGTTATATTGATAGAGGTGGATTTTATGGATCGTTTTTTCGCACAGAACATGTAGAGCTTGAGAATGGTGAAAAATTTTGCACTCCCGATATTAGTAATACAAAGAATTTACAACCGGGCGCATCTTATGAAAAACTTGTAAATGGATTTGTTACAGTAGGAACTATTGTAAATCAGGGTGATATAATTATCGGAAGAGTAGTAAAAAATCCATCAAAAAAAGATGAAATCGAATTTATTGATAGAAGCGTAACATATAAATATAGAGAACAAGCAATTGTCGATGCAGTTTTCGTCCCAAAAAATGCTCAGGGAAAATCCTTTGCTGTTGTAAAATTAAGATTTACAAGACCTCTCGGTGTCGGTGATAAAATGTCAAGTCGATCAGGAAATAAATCAATAACTGCTCTTGTGCTTCCAACATCTGATATGCCTTATACATCAGAAGGTATTCAACCAGATCTTATTGTAAATCCACATTCATTGCCTTCGAGAATGACAGTCGGACAAATGATCGAAACAACACTAGGATTGATTAATTCAAAAAAAGGAATTACCGATGGCACTGCCTTTACTAAAGTTAATGTAGCAGAATTATCGAAAGAATTAAATAGTTTAAATTATCGATTTAATGGCTGTAGTAGAATGTATCATGGTTTAACTGGAGAATGTTTTGACGCTGCTATATTTATTGGTCCTACTTTTCATCAACGATTACAAAAATTTGTAATGGATAACAGATATGCTGTTTCAGATAGAGGGCCAACAAATCCTCTTACAGGACAACCTCTTGATGGAAAAAGAATGCAGGGAGGATTAAGATTAGGTGAGATGGAATTATGGGTTATCTATGGCCAAGGAGCAAATCAAATCGCAATTGAAAAAACATATAATGATTCTGATGGGATGGAGATTTATATTTGTAGAAACTGTGGCCGATCAGCAATATTTAATCAAAAAAGACAACTTTATATTTGCCAAACTTGTAAAGAAATGGCCGATATTGCAAAAATAGCTTCACGAAGATCTTCAGTTGCCTTTCGGCATGAAGTTGCAACCGGTGGAATTGAACTTAAATTAGATCTAAAGCCTCGTCGGTTTGAAATTGTACAGGATAAAAAGGAAAGTTCCTAACCTTTTGTACAGAGCTAATAATTTTTCGTTTTGCCGCTAAAATATGATCATCATATACACCAATATATTTTAAAGGAAATGTAAAATGTCCTTGTTCGGCGTCTTTTTGTCGCTCATGAATTCGCTGTAAAACGATTTTCGTATAAGATGGTTCATTTTTTTTTTATTCGAAATAAAAGTTGTAAGGTCCAAAAATCTAAAATATTAATCAAACAAAAAACTTGCTTAACTGCAAGTTTAATGCCCTTCTTTTTTATATATGGAATCGGGCAAAATTCTCCAATATTATATATATCCATGAATGTTATTTTATTATAATGAAGAGTTAAGCGCTCAATGCGAAATTCTGGCGGAAAATAAAGATTATTAATTGTTGAGCTTATATCTATTCCAATCGAGTCACAAAATTTTAATATTAATTTGTTTTCATTTAATAAAGGATTTGCGGTAATAACTTGAATTCTTTTATTATCTGATTTCTTGCCCATAAATACCCATTCTTTATTTTTATAAATAAAATCCAAAAGTTTATCGGGGATAATTTTTGATGGAGGAGAAGGAGGAGCTACATCTCCGCCTAATTGTTTTAATGTTGAATTTATTTTTATCCTAATTTCCGACAAAAATCGATCATTCATAACCTTTTCAGTTTGAACTAATTCTTTCCATTTTTCAACCTGAAGAGGATTCATTAAATCAAGATATATTCTACCAAGTTGGAGATCCGGCCCAACGCACGTTAATTCATCTGAAAAAATACCTTTATATTTTGATGAGATAATTATATCAAAAATTTTGAAATTACGATAGATAGGTAATTGTGTTATTTTTACAATTTCTCTACAATCAACATAAATAGAAATTAACTCATTTGGAATAATTGTTTTTACTGAAGTATAACGTGTTAAATGTAATGGATCAATACTAAAAATTTTAAATGCTAATTCTTTGGCAGTTAAAAAAATATTTTCGCGCGAGTATAAATCTATTGTTTTAATTTTAAAGGGCTCTGTTTTTAATAATAAGTTCGATGAATATTCTGGGCCAATTAGAAGTTTATTCTCGGCAACAAATTTATCAATCATCGAAAAAATTGGATAAAATCTCTTTCGATCTGAAATTATCTCAGCTGGAGCTAATTCTTTAACAAGTTTCACTGCGTCAAATATTGCATACATTTATATGCCCATAATGAAGATAATGTTCAGATAAAGATTCAAAACAAAATGCAGTTTTTTAAATGGAAATGGCGAACATCATCTGATTATCGAAGAGAGTTTTTTATTAAACACGATCCTGAAAAATATTTTAGTACAACAATGGCAAATGATCCAACTCTTAAACAGAAACAGGGGGAAATACGATTAAAGGCTGAAGCAAATTTACTTTGGGGGCATTTTTCTAATATTCAAAAAGATAAAGTTACTGAAGAATATAAAAAATGGAAAGATGGTATTAATTAATTATTGATATGATTTTTTTTTTTATTGAATAAACATATATATTATAATGCCAACAAAAACTACCAAAAAAACTTCACATAAATCTACAACATCTTCAAAGCCGTCAGTTAAATCATATTCATTAAAAAATAAGAAACCTAAGAAAACTAATAAAAAACCCATAAAGAAGTCTCATTCAAATAATCAAACTAAAAAAACATATGCAGATTATGCGAAAGAAGCAAGAGAGCGCGGTATTCCTCTTGTAAAAAATGGTGAAAGAAGATCAAAAGAACAAATTAAGAATGCTATTCAATATGTTAAACATAAACGTTAATAAATTTGAAGTTAATATGTGTAAGGTAGATACAAGTAATTGTATTACTATCATCATGGCGACTTCAGCGGACTATGAACAGCATGTTCCAAACCTAAAGTACTCACTGATTAACTTCAGTGTTGGCGGAAAGGTCATTCCTGACATACCCAGACTTCTTGAGATCTACAAGAAACTGACAAATCATGAGTTCATGGAAAAGCAAACCCCAGAAAATGCGAAGAAGTATCTGGAGATACTTGAGACCATCTGGCCCACCAATGAAACAGAGGAGTTGATGTACACCATGTTTCAGGGAATGGTTATTACAAACCCAATGATCTTCAACAAGTTCGTCTTCCGTCAGTGGAAGAGCAGGTACCTGGCACTCTACGGAACCAAGCAAAACATGGAGGGGGTTCTCAGAATCAAGTTCAAGGGATACCGACTTGAAGACGACAAGGATCCAGACAGCCCTTTGTCATTCAAACTGGTGTATGACGAAGAATATGCAGCTGCAGCAGCAAGAGGAGGAGGCAAATCCTACACACAAGGGAGACAGAACAACAACTACAACAGACGAGAACTACAAGCAGCGGCGGCTGCTAATGAATCTGAAGAGTGGCATGCGCTCAGAAGGAAGGCGAGAACACCCACAAAGCCATTGACATCTCCCATTATCTCAACAGCGAGAAGCTTCGCCTCTGTGGTCAAGAGTGGGGCAGCCGAGGAATTTCCTCCTCTGAATCCCAAGGTGGAAGAGGAGCTGCAAAAGCACCAGGAAATGAGGATGAGAGAGGATGAGTTGAGGATAAAGCAGGAGGAACTGAAGAGGAGGCAGGAGGAACTGAAGAGGAAAGAGGAAGAGCTCAGCAGGAGTTCTATCTCGACCAGAGAGGATCAGGGGAAGAAGCTGGTTGGAGAAGAACTGCGGGCGGAAGAGGATACAAGGAGAGAGGTGATCAGGAAAAGAGGAGAATTGCAGAGAGCAGGAGACTTCGAGGGAGATGCAGAGCTGTTGAGAGAAGAGACGATAAGGAGAGAAGCTGAGCTGAGGAGAGAAGCTGAGCTGAGGAGAGAAGCTGATCTGAAGAGAGAAGCTCAGCTGAAAGCTGAGCTGAAAGCAGCTGAGCTGAAAGCAGCTGAGCTGAGGAGAGAAACCGAGCTGAGGAGAGAAGCTGATCTGAGGAGAGAAGCTGATATGAAGAGACTTATCGAGCTGAGGAGAGCTGCTGATGCGAGGATAGCTGCTGAGGAGAAGAGAGCTGCTGAGGTGAAGAGAGCTGCTGATATGAGAAGGAGAGTTTCTGAAAAGAAAGGAGGAGACAAAAGGAGGGAACTTCTTATGAGGGAGATAGAAGAAAATGAACAACAGAATGAGAGAAAGAGACTATTTCTGGAGGAGCAGTACGCCAAGACTGTGGAAGATCAAAGGAAGAGACTGATGGACTTTCAACTTCTGAAGACGATGGAAGAAGACAATCAAAGACAGCGTGAAAAGGAGAGGATGATACAGAGACTGAATGAGATGGATACTGTTCTGGGAACATCGTACAGACAACGCAAGGAAAGCTCTTCTGACCACTACCATTCGAGGACGGCTCCTACTGAAAGGAGGAGAGATGATCAGTGTGATACCTACTACAGGTATGATGATGAGTATGATGACTACGAGGACGACGAAGCTGAAGTGTGGATTTTGCCTGGGTAGTGTCCAGCTCTTTGAAGTAAAAAGGTCTAGATTAGCCAGCCAGTTTGCCTTCCATTGTGATAATGAGCATTGTAGTGATCAGAAGCAGTTCCCTTCAAATGAACAAATTCCAGTTGGGAATATAAACATAAATTCTATCAACCGCCGTGCAGAGTTTTCAATGCGTGCCATTGGACGGAGTCATACAGACCTTGAGGTGTTTTGCGCACTAATGGATTTACCACCACCTGTTCAGATAAGTAGCACTGTGACCATCAACAAGACGATTGAAAAGGCTGCCACTACTGTTGCTGCAAAGAGCATGGAGAATGCAGGCAAGATGGAGTATGTAGCTGCAAGAGATGGTGATGATGGTCCCCGCGACATCAGTATATCCTGTGACGGGTCGTGGATGACAAGAGGACACTCCTCGACAGTTGGTGCTACAACCATTATTGGACTGGAAACAGGTGTGTAGTTTGTGTGTGTGTGTGTATGTGTAAGTGTGTGTATTTGTGTGTGAGTGTGTGTGTGCATGTGTAAATGTAGGCCTGCAATATATATATATGTGTGTGTGTGTTTTTTTATAATCTTTTGACAGTATGAAAGGTGAGTAGCAATTGGTAGATGAATAATATTTTCACTACATATTTGTGAATTATTTGTTTTGTATCAGGGAATAACATAACTTAAAAAATGATTTTTTTCTTTTTTAAATTTTGAAGCGTTCCTATTTGCAAGTGCACGCACAATTTTGCGCTTGTCTTTGTTACGTACACCACAGACTGACAGTTGTGTTGTCACTTTAATTTCAGGGAAGGTGCTGGACACTGAAGTGAAGAGCAAGAAGTGCAAGAGCTGCCAGTACTGGGCCACCCAAGACAACAACAGTGAGCGGTACCAGCAGTGGGAGGTGGGCCATCCAATGGAGTGCACGAAGAACCACGAGGGGTCATCTGGATCCATGGAGAGCGCCTCAGCTCGTGACATGTTTCAACGGTCTGTGGAGCGCCACAACTTGCGGTACTCCAACTTCATTGGGGATGGGGACACTAACAGTTTTAAAACTGTATTTGATTCCAAGCCTTATGGGGAGGAAAAGCTTGTGGAAAAAATAGAATGTGTGGGCCATATCCAAAAGAGGATGGGTAACCGCCTTCGGGCATTGAAGAAAAGCCTCAAAGGCCTGGTTTTGTCAGATGGGAAGCCAATAGGGGGTCAAAGAAGACTTACAGATGCTGTGTGTGATAAGCTGCAGATTTACTATGGAAATGCAATCAGGGGCAACAAGGGGGACCTGGTAGAAATGAGGAAAGCGGTGTGGGCTGTATTCTTCCACAAGGCGTCTACTGATGCCAATCCTACACACAACTTCTGCAGTGTCCAGTGGTGCCCCTACCTACAGACACAGAGGGATGGCAGGCTTGATACTTTTACCCACAGTGGAAATCTAGCCCCAGCAATCATGGAGGCCATCAAACCTATTTTTAATGCAACTGAGTGAGAAACACAGTGAAAGGAGTTTGTATTATACTCCATGTTTGGTGTCATATACTGTACCATGTCAAACTGATGCAAACTAGGCCTATCAGTTTGAAATGAAAATATCGTTCTTTGAAGCCTGTAAACAAGTGGAGGCTGCATTGCCTGAGGCGTCTTACGCTTCTGTCGTCAGAACCAGGATGGTGGACGTTGCGATCCAGACGACGTCCACACAGACGCCGACGGACAACTTACCCACATCCTGAGTTTGCCGACACTTTGGGGACTCTTAAACAAGAGCCACATGGTGTACATGGATAACTATTATACCAGCCCTGAACTGTTTCACCAACTGTACTTGCTGAAAACGTATGCTTGCGGGACAGTGAGAGTCACCAGGCAAGGCATGCCAGCTGCTTTTAGGAAGCAAAAAACAAGACGTGACACTGTCACATTGCAGCAGGGGGAGAGCATTTTTCGATTGAGAGATAATTTGTTTGCCATTAAACATCATGACAAGCGTGATGTTCACATCTTATTGACCATTCATGGACCAAGAAAAAAAAAAGAAATTATGGTGCTCAAGAGCCTCGCTGACCACTAAGGCCATTCATGGACCACAGCAGACCATGCTTCAAAAGGTTGATGATCAGGGCAGCCATGTCTTCAAGCCTTTGTGCATTGTGGACTATATTCACAACATGGGAGGGGTGGATACTGCTGATCAAATCATCAAGAACTACTCCTTGCTGAGAAAGACAGTGAAGTGGTGGTGCAAACTTCTTTTTTTTTTTTTTTATCTGTTTACTGTCGCATTGTGCAATGCCTTCTGTCTGCACAACAAGTTTGCCAGAGCACCTGTCTCACTACCAGTTCAGATGGGAGGTAGTGCATGCACTTGTTTTGCAGTCCCCTGATGCCCCTGTGCCTTCTAACAAAGGAAGAAAGTGCCCAAATCCTCCTCAAAGACTGATAGGGACACATACGGCTGTCTACATTCCTGCAAAGGAAGGTGCCAAGATGAAGAGGCCAGTTCGTGACTGTGTTGCATGCAACAGGAAGAAGGGTGAAATGAAATGAAATTATGGTGCTTAGAGCCTCGCCGACCACTAAGGCCATCTCAAGGCTATCACTGCGTTAATAACTACTACAACGATAAAAAAAAACAAAAAACAATTAAAACGAGTCACCACTTCAAACTTTCCACTCCAAAGTTTAGAAAAAAACTTCCATAGTTTAAAACCTTCAAATCTGGTTAAAAATGTTCACTTCTTTTAAGAAGTCCATCAGCGCCCACAGAGGGACATCACGAAACAAGGTCTTCAAAGAAACCGCCGTGTAATGTCGGTGTCGAACGTCATCGGTCATGCAGATCCCAACAGCCAAGGAGCACGTGTTTCACGGTGAGAGGCTCATCACTGCTGAGCTTCATGAACACTGATCTCAGCTTGACTGATCCACTCATGAGGTTTGAACCATCCTGTGTGCTGTACCAAAAGAGCTTCAGGAAACTGGTCAGATGAGATGATCAGTGTGAATTAAATTAAATTAAATTATGGTGCTTAGACCACTAAGGCCATCTCAAGGCTATCGCCACGTTAATACCTACTACATGGGTAAAAAAACAAAACAAAAAAAAACAACCCAATAAAACAGGTCACTGCTTTAAGCTTTTCACTCAAAGTTTAAAAAAGCTTCCATCGTTTAAAACCTTCAAATCTGATTAAAAATGTTTACTTTTTTCAAGAAGTCCATCAGCGCCCACGGAGGGACATCACGAAACAAAGTCTTCAGAGAAACTGCCATGTGATTTCTGTGTCTGACGTCATGCACATCCCAACAGCCAAGGAGCACATGTTTCACGGTGAGAGGTTCATCACAGGGAATACATCGAGGGGCCCCTTCCCCTTTCAACAAGTAGGCCTAAGAACGAGTATAAAAAAAGAAAAAAAGAAAAAAAAAAGTGTGCCCCGCACGCAGTCTGCACAGTACAGACTCCTTTCTATTCTTCACCCACCATGGGAGGGTCTCTTTTAGGTTAGGTCTGGACAGATTTGGAACAGCTTGTTCGTCTGGGTGTTCCACTCCCAGGATAATTTAATGACTTTTACTGCAGCTACAATTCATTACTGTTCATTTTTAACATGATTTCAGTGACTGCGGCGGGCTGCAAGAACAAATGGGCTTCGCTGCGGGATCACTTCAGGAAGAAGCACAGAGAGATGTCAACTGCAGTCTCTGGGCAAACTGCTAAGAAACGACGGAAGTGGTATCTGTATGACTTTCTCACATTTCTGATACCATCCTGCTCCACTGGATTGACTGTGAGGGAGAACAGGGTACCACCAGCCATGCGGGAACTGCAGGTTCGAGCCAAGGGAGACGTGCAAGCACGAAGGGACGGGGAGCTTCTGTTCCTGAAGTGGATGTCTAGCAAGGTGGTGTACATGCTGTCGACCATGCATGACGAGAGCACCACACGTGTCCAGAGGAAGAGACGGGAAGTGGTGAAACGAAAATGTGTGGTGGACTACAACTCCTACATGGGAGCTGTGGACAAGGGAGACCAAATGCTCCAGCCCTACAGTGCCACCAGAAAAACATTCAGGTGGTATAAAAAGGTCAGCATTCACCTCATTCAGCTGGCCACACTGAATGCCTACCTGATTTACAAGAAGCAGCCCAACACTCCAAAGATGGACTTTCTACAGTTCCAGCTGCAGGTCATCCTTGCCCTCCTGTATGAGAACCAGCGCCCACCTCTGCCAGCTCAGCTCCGAACCGACAACAGTGTGCGGTTGTTCAAGAGGCACTTCCCATCCCATGTCCCACCCACTGAGAAAAAACAGCGCCCCACCAGGAGGTGCAGGGAGTGCTTAAAACAGGGGAAAAGAACTGAAAGTTCTTTCTGCTGTGAGAGCTGCCCCGGTCAGCCTGCCCTTTGTGTGGTCCCCTGTTTCCAGATTTGGCACACCAAACGGAATTACTGAAAACATTTTTGTGATTCCCCGCATGCATTCATTCCATGTGCTGGTAAACTGTGAGTCAGGGATCGCGTTAATGCATGTTTTTCGCGTATTTGACGCATTTTGATTTTCGCTGACGCATTTTCACAGTGCTCACGCGTAAAACACTTACGCAAAACAACTTTTACTCCAAGCCATATCAATGCAACTTTAGGGACTTGGCAGCTAGGTTTGTGATACTGAATCAGACGGTACAAGACAAAGTGTCTGTGCATGCGGAGCACTGCGAGATGCCTACGTGACTCTTAACAGCTACAGCCAATTAACAGAGTATGCGCGCACACAACACTGCTTAGCTGACGAATTTTGGAACAGAGTGGCGTCATAAGGGTTACTAGTTCCTATTTCGCCCACAATACAAAATCGCTCACTTTCACCAGTGCCTTTATTAAAACTACAATCCTCACTCCCCTATGAAACAAATCGACTCGTCCATGCACTTCAATGTTTAGGGAAATCCCAATGATCCAGAAACCACCGCTAAAAATATCCATGACCAAAAATAGAATTCCAGGATAGGCGCGAAAGAAGCATCGCGTCATCCCCGGTGTAGAACCACGCTTGGCACCACGATTCCAGAAATTTTGAGAAAAACCTCAGCTTCAACTTTATCACGTAAGTACCATTGTTTGAGAATGTGTGTTACCCTCTTGTATTGTTAATGCAATTATATATGAATTTAGTTTATTTTAACCATGTTACTGTTCATAAAAGTTAAGATAATTAAGAATAATACTCCTTTTTGTAATGAGCGAAATTGTATAGGCCTATATAGTCCCTTGTACAGTCCAAGCCGCTTATAACGAAGTCGGACATAACGAATTTCGGATATAACGAATCAAAACCCATGGTCCCGGCAAAAATCCTTCTTTACATGACTAAAAGAATGTCGTATATAACGAAGTCGGTTAGGGTGGCCTGGGGGAAATTCGCCCACTTTCCCTTTCGGGGGAAGTTCGTCCTCACAAACCTTACCTAAATTCCAAGCAGTTCTACACATTCACCCCTACACATGGACTCTTCCAAATTGTGTCACCACATGTATCACTTATCCCCCTACACAGAAACCAGCCAATCAAAGCGCTTGCTGTAAAAAGTCGGCGCGAAAAGTCTTCCCACGTCATCTCATGCTGCTGCATTCTTGTGTTACATTGGTGACGTCAGCACGATACGGAAACCAGGTCAGACACGCCGACTGCAACTATTACTATTTAGGTATGTATCTCATTACGATCGTGATTTTCATGTTTCATGTCATATCTAGCATACTTTAAGGAATTGATTTACATTAATTAAAAAATAATAAAAGACATCGACATACAACAAAAGTACAGATTAAAGTGTGGGCGAATTTCCCCTCATGAAAAACATATTTGGGGGAAGATCGCCCACAGCAACGGGGGAACTTCGCCTACTCATTCTTACAGTTAAATTGGGTTCATGTCAACATGTGAGCGTTGATATGTGTGTGTGTGTGTGTGTGTGTGTGTGTGCGTGTGTGTGTGCCGGTGGATAGAAATGGCCTATATCATCTCTCTCTCTCTCTGCTTTTTTCTCTCTCATTCTCTTTTGATTGTCATTGATTGTCTTTTACAGGCCAATTCAACCAGTCAACTGAAAATCATGCCCAGAAGATCCAAGGGTATCTATCTAAAATGCGACATGGCGACTCTCCAGAGTGCTCTGGCAGCAGTTAGAGACGGGGGAATGTCTTTTGGGGCTGCAGCCAAAGAATTTGGGGTCCCCAAAACCACTGTAAGGGACCACATGAAAGGACGGTCGAGTGTGGAGGTGAGGCCAGGCAGAAGAAGATCTATACCCGAGGAGCTGGAAAATGAAATAGTTGATAAAGTTACAGCTGCTGCCCAAGCTGGCTTCCCCATCACCAAGAGGCAATTCCTCATGAAAGTGGGGATGATCGCAAAAAGGTTGAAACTGAAGACCATGTTCAAAATTGACATCCCAGGAGATGACTACTGGAGGTGTCTCAAAGCTAGGAGACCAGATCTTGTCATCCACAGTGCGGAGAACTGCGGTATAAACCGTATGAAGGGGACCACACGTACGGTCGTCAACAAATACTTTGACGAACTTGAAGCCATAATCACCACCCTTGGGATCGCAGAGAAACCTGACTGCATCTGGAACTGCGACGAGACTGGCTTGCAGTTCAGCCCTAATTCAGGCAAAGTTCTTGCCAAAAAAGGAACAAGGGAACTGCTAGCCAGAAGCAGCAACAGCCGGGATAGTGTTACAACACTTGTTTGTATCAACGCTGCCGGAAGGGCTATGCCTCCATTCTGTGTGGTAAAAGGAAAGACAATGCAATCCGTCCAGTCTTTCTCCACACAGAATGGACCTCCAGATGCAGTCTGGACATACCAGGATAATGCATGGATGTGCGAGGTCCTGGGGGTGGAATGGATCAAAAATGTATTTCTAAAACACTGTGGTCCAGAAAGGCCGCAGCTTCTCATCCTGGACAGCCATGGCAGCCATGAGGTTGTAGAACTACTGGATTCAGCACGCCAGAACTCTATTCATATCGTCGGTGATATCACGTACTAGCGTAACCAACATTTAGGTCAAAATGGAGTTACAACCATGACACACATTCTTATACATATATCTAGGTCGACTCAAACTGGCGTATCGTTGCCTGCATTCTTTACTGAGATATCGCGTTATCACGTATTAGCGCATGGCTTGTTTTCCCATAAAGTGATACAACGAACTAGCGTATTGGATGATACGCTAGTACGTGAGATCCACTTTGCATCCAAATGACCATTTACATTGTTAGCCACACAAAGTAGCGTAAGTGGCTCAATGAAGTAGATCTTCTCAATGGGTGTGTGCCGTTGGTCACGTACGCCGGATGTGTGACTAAACTTTCACTCACTTGGCGCGTCTTTCTCAGAAGAAAACTTGGGGAAGCAGGAGCTTGTTTCTACGAAATTTCACTGAGCACAGGTTTGTTCAATTATTATTTACTTCTAGATGCTGATGATGATGGTGATGATGATGATGATTATTATGACGATGATGATGATAATGGTGATGAAAAGTAAGCTTAAAAAATGACAGGCTCTTTTCAATTTACGACTGGAGTCTGTGTCATAATCTTATTTTACTTCATTCCCTGCTGCCATTCTCTAGATCTATTCAAAATCACAGAACCACGCAAAACTGAGGTCAACTGGCAGAATGAGAGAGCATGTACAGTAGCGTCTCCATGAAAACTGAATACCGTTTTCTCTCCCTCTCTCTCCCTCTGTGTCTCACTGTGTGTGTGTGTGTGTGTGTGTGTGTGAGTGTGTGTGTGTGTGTGTGTGTGTAAAGAAAAGTGTGTGGAGCATCGCCCAGCAAAAACTACTGGATCGATCGTTTTGAAAATTGCACTAATTGTCGTTTTATTGTCGTTTCAGGAATACAAAGAACGTCAAGCATGGCAGATTGTAAAGGAGACTCTGAGGAAGATGTTCCACTTATCCAATTGCAAAGAGACTCTGAGGAAGATGTTCCACTTATCCAATTGCAAAGAGACTATGAGGAAGATGTTCCACTTATCAAATTGCAAACTAATCCAAACAAGATTGGCAGGTCTTGTCCAGAACATGCTACTGGTTTGCAAAAGCCAGAGAGTCAAAATGACAATAACTCTGATGATGACATTCCTCTTGTTGTTCTTCAAAAAAAATGCAGAGACCCAGAAAAGACAATTAATATTCTAAATAGAAAATCTAATGAAATTAGCAAAGATGACAATCAAACTCAAAGCATATTTAAAACTCCTGAGAACTGTAATGATGGAATAGAGGGGGCTGAAGAGGTCATGAGTGAAGCCAGCAGTAGTGAGGGGATGTCACTTGTTGAATGTTATGATTCAGATAAAGACCCAGAGTTTAATCCTGGACAATGTGAGGTCAAACGATGCAAGAAAGAAGTGTGGGCAGCCTGTCCTGATTGTGAAATCTTGGTCTGTTTTGATCATTTCAACGAGGAAATATCGTCTTGTTCCCAGCACGGTGCAGTCAAACGTAAGAAGAGAGACAAAGGAAAAACTTGTGAGGTAGATAAATTGGCAATAGGGGAATCTGAAAAAGATAAGCAGGCAGATACTGAGACAACAGTGAGTTCTGGTGCTCCCTGTGATATGCAAACGAATGAAAATGACTTTATGCCAAAGGATGATGTCCACCATAACATGGCATTACCTGAAGATTATAATGTTGAGGGTAGTGCCAGGGAAGTTGCCAAGAAAAAGATGCCCCGGCCAAACAAACAGAAAGAAGCAAAACGTCAAAGAAGTATGGGGCAAGAATATACAAGTAATGCCACAAAAAAGAAAATTGCTGCAAGAAAGATGAAAACAAGATGTAAAGAAAAGACTTGCGTGAGACAATGTTCCACGATTAGTGATGAACAGAGGCATGAATTATTTCAGTCCTACTATGCATTGGCAGATCTCAGGTTGCAAAGGGAATTCCTTGTCAGACATATAAAATGCTCCCAAACAAAAAGGAAAAGCAAGCCGGAAAAGCCATCACGAAGACAAATAACTAAAAGTTATTTTTTTACCATCAATCAAAATGTTGTCCCAGTTTGCAAGGTGTTTTTCCTTAACACTTTAGCATTATCAGAACAGACCACAAGAACAGCACTCAGCAAGATCACCTCGACAGGGACATTGACAAAGGACAACAGAGGAGGAAGACAATCAGAAACAGTGGTAGCTAGAGATCAAATGATGCGCCGAAAGATTGAAGGTCACATCGATAGATTTCCAAGAGTTGAGTCTCATTTTTGCAGAGAATCGACCACAAGGGACTATTTGCACCCAGACCTGACAAAAAGAAAAATGTACAACTTATTTCTAAAAGAATGGAACCCTCAACCAAATCCACCAAGTTTTGCTCTCTACAAGAAAATTTTTAAGGAAAAAAATCTTTCGATACACAGACCCAAAAAGGACCAATGTTCTCTGTGCATGACCTATCTTAAAGGAGACGAAACAGTGAAGGAAAATCTTAGAGAAAGATATGAGATTCATGTAGGGGAAAAACAAAAAGTCAGAGACTTGAAGGATCAATGTAAGAAAGAAGCTGTACAAGATGAAGCAGTGCTTTGTGCAAGCTTTGACCTGCAACAGGTCATCTATCTCCCAATCTCAAAGGAAGGTGCCCTATTTTACAAAAGAAGACTAGCTGTGTACAACCTTACTTTTTATAACATTGGTGACAAGAACTGCCATTGCTTTACTTGGGATGAAGCAACCAGCAAACGTGGATCATGTGAGATTTCAACAGGAGTTTTCGAAGCCCTGAAGTTTTATGATGTGAAGGGAGTAAGAAAAGCCTATCTATTTTCTGATGGATGTGCCGGCCAAAACAAAAACTCAATAATGCCAGCTATGATGCTATATACAGTTAGCAAAAGCACCAATCTGCAGGAAATATCGCTCCGGTTCTTTGAATCCTATCATGGTCAAAATGAGGGTGACTCAGCGCATAGTGCAATAAATCAGGCAGTGAGTTCAGCAGGTGATCTGTTTCAACCATCCCAACTGACAACTGTTTTCAGTCTTGCCCGCCCTAAGCAGCCTTACATCATTCACCAGCTGCAGTTTGATGATTTTTTGGATTTCAAAACCCTATCAAAAGACCTTCGTATTCTGGAAGCAAGGAGAAGTTCGGGAAGTGAAGATTCCTTCAACTGGAACAGAGTGATGGAACTTAAGGTTTCAAAGCAACATCTTGACAAAGTGTTCTATAAAACAAGTCACTGTGATCAAGAATTTAAATCTCTCTCTCTCAAAAGACTGCAAAAAGACATTAACAAATGTGATCTCCGTAAGCTGAACGCAGAAGCTAACAAGATCTCAAAAGAAAAGCATAATGATCTACTTTCTCTTTGCCTGGGAACGACACCTGTTGTCAACATCAGAGAACACAAAAGTTTCTACATGAATTTGCCTCATTTTGCGTAGAACTTTGAAAAAACTTCAACCCTTTGACTGTGAGCATTTTGGATTATGTTAAAGGCTCATTCTGACTCCAAAATGTCATGTTCCTTGATCAACTTTGAAAAAAATGTTAACTCTTGACTATGTGCATTTTGGATTATTTTCAAGGCTTATACTGACTCCAAAAAGTCATGTTCCTTGGTTTCCTTTGAAGAAACGTCAACCCAGTGAGTACGTGCATTTTGTATTATTTTAAGGCTCATTCTGACTCAAATAAGTCATGTTCCTTTGCTTTCGTTTCTTTGCTTTTATTATATTCAAAGAAAAATTAGATTCAGTTTATTTGGAAAACATTTTGGTTTGCACTTGTTCATTTTTCACTCATTTGTTCATACTGTTAGTTGCTTTGCAAAAATAAAGCTAATCTAATTTAACCGGGTGTAACTTGCTTTATTTTTATAATCTCAAGTGATGTAAGCCACACACATTTTGTAAAGCTTTCTGACAAATAGATATCACGTACTAGCGTATCGTATAAAAATATCGTATCTGACATTTTAGATTGGAAAAAATTGCATCACGTACTAGTGTATCTGTAAAAACGATAAATTTTGCAAAGTATGTGCATTATTTCTTGTAACTTGCATTGAGAGAATAAAATTGACTTTAAGAAGAATATCATATCCAAAATTGAGCATGATGTGGCTTGCAGTTATCTCTCGGTTGAATTTTAAAATGCACCCAAAATTTTAACCTGCTCTCCTGTATAATTAGGAAATTGTTGGTTACACTAGTACGTGATATCACCGACGATATTATTGCTCTGCCACCACACACCACGCATGTCCTTCAGCCCTTAGACAGGGTGGTCTTTGGGCCCTTCAAGAGAGCCTACAGGAGGGCGTACATTGAGTACCTCAGTGACAGTCCAGACCACACCATCAACAAAATATCTTGGCCAGGACTCTTGAAGAAGACCTGGGATGAAACAATGAGGGAGGCGCTCATCCAGAAAGCCTTTGAGGCCACTGGCATTGTGCCTTTGAATAGATACAGAATTCCCGACAGCGTCTTCATCCCTTCTGAACCCTTCCACAACAATGATGAAGATGACGTTGCCCAACTTCCTGAAACTACTGCTCCACCTCCGGCCACCGCTCCACCTCTGACCACCGCTCCACCTCTGACCACCACTCCAGCTCCTTCGGCCACTGCTCCACCTCCTCCGGCCACTGCACAATCCCTAGCCAGTACATCTCTGGCTGCCACCCCACTTGTGGCTACCCTGCAGCCTGCTGCTCAAACAATATCTGGGGATTTTGTGCATGTGATGGACATCACTGAACAAGAACTTGAGTGTATCCAAAACTTATCTGCTGAAGTCACCACTGTTCCACTGCTGACCAATGATGACATCACTTTCCTGAATGGACTTCATGTAGAGATTGAAGGCTCTGCAGACCTTTTGCAGACTGATCTGTTGGCAGATGGAAACGTCCCGATGTCACAGATAACAGAACCCCATTCTTCCCCATCTTGGAAGAAAGAGGTTGACAACGTGTTTGGACTCCAGCGCCCATCAACCTCAGCCAAATCGAAAAGCAAAGGAGCAAATGGCCCAAAACACCGTGTTTTAACAAGCAACGAAGTGTTTGAGATGAAAGTTGCGGCAAACAGCACCAGGGAGGGAACAATCTTGGAGACAACATTAACCACCTCCACAACGCCATCCATGATCACCCATTTGTACAAGAAATCTTCCACAGAAAACAGCACGCTCCAGGCATCGTCTTATTCACAACACAACAAATTCAAGATATCCGGCGGTTCTGCTGCTCTTCTCCACTTGGGGAGGGCACTGTTCTCGGCGTTGACAAGACCTTTAACCTTGGGCAGTTACATGTCACCCCCACGGTCTTCAAGCATCTAGGGATCGTCCGCCCAACAACCAAGACACATCCACTGTTCATCGGCCCAACACTGATTCACGGAAACACAGACAGGAAGACCTACAGCACATTCTTCCACTTCATTAAGCAAGAGCTTGAAGATGCACCCAAGGAACCGGTGATAGGCTCAGACGAAGAGATGGCCATCCGCATAGCAGCGAAATCTGTCTTTCCAACCAGCAGCCTCATTGCATGTTCACGCCACTTGAAAAACAACATGATAACGTATCTGCGGGATAAGGTCGGCGAGGCAACAAGGACACGAAACACCATAGTCTCAGCAGTGTTCGGACCTGGCGGACTCACATCATCACCGACAACAGCTATCTTTGAAGAACGACTCACCGACATACAGACAACCATCAATGACCAAGCGCCAGCTTATCTTCAACACTTTACCAACCGTCTCCTCCCCATTCTGCAGCAAAATCTAGACACCAGCCTGACACGGACTGAAGCATCCCACGACTGGACCAACAACAATTGCGAAAGTGTGAATCACATCATGAAAATGAAAATAGACTGGCGACCACAAGCAATACCTCAACTCATAGATTCCATCCATGAAATAGTCCAAGGCCACTACACCGATGTTGAGAGGGCAATCATGGGGCACGGACAGTACAGACTACATGAAGACTTTGAAGAATATTTTGTGCTGCCAGCAGTATGGTGCACCAAGACTGATGAACAACGACACCTGGAGAAATTACAAAAGGCACTGAAGATGAAGCGAAGCATGGCAACATCATCCGACGGAGACATCCATGTCTTGACATCTGGAGCCAGAGGGAAGAAAATTGGGCAGAAGAAAAGAGAAAAGGCATCCCGAACAGGACGTCTGTGAGGTTCATTGGACACTATTGCTATCATGGGGTGCGGAGAGTGCAGACTACACCGACCCGACTACACGAAGACTTTGAAGAATATTTTGTGCAGCCAGCAGCATGGTGCACCAAGACTGATGAACAACGACATCGCCACCTGGAGAAATTTCAAAGGGCATTGAAGATCAAGCGAAGCAACATCATCCGACGGAGACACTGATCTATGTCTTGACCCCTGGAAGCCAAAAGAATTAGATCAAGAGATAGCCTTTTTTTTTTTTTTTTTTTTTTTGTATGTGTTATTGGGCATTCAGTGGTGCTTATATGGGCTTTTTGGTACAATTCCCTAACTGTCTTAGTTAATGTTTGTGTGTTAGTTTGTATATTTTAGTATATGTGTTTGCATGGGTTAATAATGTATGTATGTAATGGTGGTGTAGATGTGTGTAGTTGGTGGAACACTAACATTATGTTCCCCTCCTTTACATTACCCAGATGGTTTTCTATTCCATTTACTTTATGCGCATTTTTGTGTTTGTGTGGGTTTTTTTAGTGTGTGTGTGTGTGTCCAGCAGGACTGCCCAATCAAGATTTATTCATTTATACTATAGAGACCTTTGGAATTGTTATTTGCACTTAGTATTAGATGGCCTGGCAGGAGAAGAGAAAGAACTCGAAGAACTTGTGCACAAACTTGACAAGACATCATCAGCCTACGGCATGGAGATCAGTGCCGAGAAGACCAAGGTTATGACCAACAACAGCCAAGGCGTAACGTCCAACTTGCACGTAAACGGTGAAAAACTGGAAGAAGTCTCCTCCTTCAAATACTTGGGTGCCATTGTGTCAGACGAGGGTTCAAAACCAGAGGTCCTGTCCAGAATCGCGCAGACTACTGCCGCACTGAGTCGATTGAAGACTATATGGAAGGACAAAAAGATCTCCCTCTCGTCCAAAATCAGACTAATGCGCTCCCTCATCTTCTCAATATTTCTATACGCTTGCGAATCCTGGACCCTCACTGCAGAACTCCAGAGAAGAATCCAGGCCCTGGAAATGAGATGCTTCCGCAAGATCCTGAACATTACATACAAAGACCACATCACAAATGAGGAAGTGAAAAGAAGAGTCCAAAACGCCATTGGCCCATTCAAAGACCTGCTAACCACAGTGAAGGAACGCAAGCTCCGCTGGTATGGACACGTCACACGATCAGACGGCCTAGCCAAGACCATCCTGCAGGGTACCGTACAAGGAAGGAGGAAGACAGGCAGACAGAGAAAGCGGTGGGAGGACAACATCAAAGAGTGGACGGGCCTGCCATTTGCCACAACTCAAAGGGCCGCTGAGGACCGAGGCAGGTGGCGCGAGCTGACCAGGCAGTCATCCATGGTGCCCCAACGACCCACCCACGGGTCAAGGGATAGATGAGATGAGATGAGATGAGATTAGATAGACATTTTACCTTGAATTTCACTATAGCGGGACATCTTAGCATGTTCATCAATTTCTCCTAAACCCCCTCTTGCCCCCCCACGCTTTTTTTTTTTTTTTTTTTTTTTTTTAGGGAGATAAACAGACATTATGTGAGTGTGTGTATTTTTTTTTTTTTTTTTTTTTTTTTAGAGAGAGACCTTCAGACCTGGTATTTTATTCTTAGTAATAGAGAGACATTTATTTTATAGTTTTTATACTATGGCGGGACATCGGCGCGTGAAGGTCCATCCCCTAGCCCCCTCCCCAGCCTTTTTTTTTTTTTTTTTTTTTTTTTTTAATAAGAGAAACTGTGTTAGTTTGTATGCGTATGGATGTGTGAGTGTATGCAGGTAATGGTCATGTAGATATGTGCAGGTTGTGGAATACTAGCATATGTTCCCTTCTTTTTCATAACCAGAAGGTTTTCTAATCCTTTTATTTACAATTTGTGCATCTTTGTGTGTGTGTGTGTGTGTGTGTGTGTTAGTTTGTAATGTTATTCTGTTGTGGGTGTTTGGTCTTATGGTTACAGCTGCCCCCCTCTCATATCAGCTGGCGTCTTGACTGAGGGGTTTTTTCACGGAGTACTTTTGGTATCTTGACCCCTGGAGCCAGAGGGCAAAAAATTGGGCAGAAGAAACGAGTAAAGGCATCCAGAACAGGACGTCTGTGATATTCTTTGGACACTAGTGTTATTATTTGAAGGTTTGGATGTTTTGCATATTATATACATAAAGGATTTGGGAAAACATGATTCCTTAGGGGTTCTAATTAACTAAGTTTTAAATAAAGATGTTCCATGACTTTTCACATGTTTTTTCAGATGTGTTTTCGTATCTTTTTGCTTCTTACTCAAAATACGCGAAAAGACATCTGAAAAGACGCGAAAAGACATCTGAAAAGACATCAGAATAGATATTCCAGGACTTTTCATGTCTTTTCACCACATTCTTTTCCGGTGTATTTTTGTGTCTTTTCGCATTTTAGTATGACCCCTTTTCTTTTGATTCCCCATGTTTGGTGTCTAACTTTGCCCAACACAGTAAAGCTGTGGTTATACTGAACCGTGCCAAACGCGCCGCACGTTTTGCAGCGCAAATTGCGCGTTCGGTTTCAGGAAAATCCTTCTCTGGGCTTACTGGGGACGGGTAAAGTGGTTATGCTGAGCCGTCTTGGACCCATAAATTTTACGCCGCGTTTTGCACGGTCGTGCGAACCGAGCGCACGCGGCCGCACAGGTGCAAAGGGACAAAACTCGTGCTTGATTTTTTTGATAAATAACGACACTTCCTTTCCAACATGGACGACGAGAGGTTGATCGCTGCAGTGAGGATTCGAACTTTCATCTATAACAAAGACGACAAGAACCACTCAAACCGAGACATGCTGTTGGCTGCTTGGAACAATATCGCACAGGAAATGGGAAACATATATAATATAATCGAGAAGTCGGTGTTTGAATTATGTTGAATGAAATTAGTGCCTGATTTATTGGTAAACATATGTAATAGTGTGCAAATCTATTTGCCCCTTTTTTTTGGCACAACACCATGCGATATGAAAGATATTTGCGGAGGGTAATCATGGCATGGTTTGTTTCAGGCTCTGTGAACCTGTGCTACATTCTGCCAGCAACAGAACAACCTGGTCAGAAACAGAAGGCAGCAACTCCTGGCTCTCCACCACAGGAGAAGAAACCTGCATGGGGAGCAGCCCCTTCATCCACACCAAAGTCATCTCCCTCTGCTGGTGTTCCACCAAATAAGCCATCTCCCTCTGCTGGTGTTCCACCAAATAAGCCATCTCCCTCTGCTGGTGCTCCACCAAATAAGCCATCTCCCTCTGCTGGTGTTCCACCAAATAAGCCATCTCCCTCTGCTGGTGTTCCACCAAATAAGCCATCTCCCTCTGCTGGTGTTCCACCAAATAAGCCATCTCCCTCTGCTGGTGTTCCACCAAATAAGTCATCTCCCTCTGCTGGTGTTCCACCAAATAAGCCATCTCCCTCTGCTGGTGTTCCACCAAATAAGTCATCTCCCTCTGCTGGTATTCCACCAAATAAGCCATCTCCCTCTGCTGGTGTTCCACCAAATAAGTCATCTCCCTCTGCTGGTATTCCACCAAATAAGCCATCTCCCTCTGCTTTCCACCAAATAAGTCATCTCCCTCTGCTGGTATTCCACCAAATAAGCCATCTCCCTCTGCTGGTGTTCCACCAAATAAGCCATCTCCCTCTGCTGGTGCTCCACCAAATAAGCCATCTCCCTCTGCTGATGTTCCACCAAATAAGCGAATTCCCCCGTCCATCACGAAACCACCAAATAATCCACCTGGTGGATCCGACACTGATCCATCTTCCTTCCGAAAGGCAAAGAGACCAAGCAGAGAATGTCCCTACTGTGATTCTCTTCTCTCCAGGCATGATGCCCTCGTACGCCATATAAAAAAAATCCCACCCTGGTATGGAAGTACCCCACACTACAGGACATTGTAACTGTCAGCAGTGTGACTTTGTAGCGTATAATTTGAAGCAGTTGATTTATCACTACAATGCAGCACATGGGAAAAATTTTAAATATTCAGTCCAAAACATTCCAGTGTAAACAAGAATTTGAAGTTTGGCGGTCAGATACAGAAAAAAACTACTAAAACTCATTTTGTCAAGCAACGTGGGCCTGAGAAATGGACTGAAAGTGTTACAGAGTTTTATTACTGTAATCGGTCTGAAATAAATGTAGCAAAGAGTGTGCCAGCAGACCAATGCAAGAGACACATAAAAACTCAGGAAACATCAAAAATTAAAGGAAAATGTACTTGCCACATGACGGTCACAACATACATTCATACTGGAAAAGTTACCGCTGTCTTTTGTTTAAACCACACTGGTCACGAGACAGAATTATGTCATTTAAAACTGTTACTTGAAATGCGCTCATTTGTTGCTGCAAAGGCAGGGATCAGGTTCGACATCGGTCATTGACGCATTTAATTTTGAAATGACCTATTGTTTTTCAAGTTGCCAGGTCACATGACTTATTGTTTTTATGACCAGTCGGTCAGCCAAAGTAACCATCTCTCTCTCTCGCTTTGTTGTCTGCTCCTACAGGAAATGACTATAAACTGGTTTATTAAAATACGGATCAGTGACGAAATGAAATCCGAAACGAATCTTTATCGCTGCCTTTCGCGAGCTTCAGAAGACCAGAACATTGCATTTTCTTGTCAGAAATCAATGACATTCTTAACTTCTTTTTTTTCTAGTCAATGAATGACCAGAATGGCCAATGTATTACATTTTCCTTTCATTTGTGCATTATTAAAGTTTGAAAAAGCCCGGGACGGGTGATATTTGACCTATTGATTTTATGTTCTTCCGGTCATATGACCTATTGTCTATTGAACCCAACCTGATGTCTGCAAAGGTATCCGCTGGTGTAGGAGATACAAAGCTGCTTAGAGAAATTAGAGATCAGTTTAGTACAATTGACAGGGACACCCTACTTAGACCCCTGTCACACTAGGACGGCGTTCCCACTGCGTTCTCACTGCGTGCTAGAACGCTGTCAAATCGGAAAATACCAGAAAATCGTTTTTAGGTGTGACAAGTGTTGCGTCTCTACAGAGCATTAGTTGCGTTCCCACGGCGTTCTAACTGGCGATAGACTGCGTGTGTGCGGCGTTGTTACAACGTCTACTGCGTGCCCATGCCGTTGGTAGCGTTGCCAAAGCGTTCACACTGCGTTCTAGCTTGCAACTGACTGCGCGCTCGTGGCCTTGTCACGGAGTGCTAGGAGTTGTCATTGTGCGCTCGTGGCGTTGTCACAGAGTGCTAGGAGTTGTCACCGCGCACACAGCGTTCATACTGCATTGTAGGCGTTCCCGTGGTGCTCGCACCGCGTTGGTCGAGTGAAAGTGTCAGTCTCATCATCACCATTTTGAAAGCAAACATCCACGCAACAACATGGCCCCAAAGAAAAGAGTGAAGGATAATCTTTTGCCGTCGAGTCAAGCTGCAAATCTACCGTTACCGTCAGTGGAGCAGACATCAACCACATCAACTCCGCGTTGTGCAGGTGTGTGATGAAGACCTGCGCCGCCACCCGCAGCAGATCGGCAGCCTCGATCCCCAGACCTGGGAGCCCGTCGTCGTCGAGATCGACGAGACGAAGTACTTCCACCGTTAAGTACCACCGGGGCCAGTGGCAGGAAGGGCACTGGGTGTTTGGTGGTATAGAGCGAGACTCGGGGAAGTGCTTCATGGTTGAAGTGCAGGACAGAACCAGAGCTACGCTTGAGGCGCTGATCCAGGAGTGGATCCTCCCTGGATCCCACATAATATCAGACGGGTGGCGATCCTACCACCATGTGGAGCAGATTGGCGGAGGGGGGTTGTACACCCACGATGTGATCGTGCACGAGAACCATTTCGTCGACCCCAACAACCCCGCCATTCATACACAGAACATAGAAAACACCTGGATGAGGGCCAAGAGGAAGCTGAAGTGACAGTTCGGTACGTCCGAGGCCCTCTTCCAATCGTACCTGTACGAGTTCGTGTGGAGGAACAAGTACAAGGATGGGCAACGTTCGTACTTCTCATGTCTGCTGACATGCATACGGGAGCAGTACTAATGTTGCCCATGTGCCTGGTATGATTGGATGAGGGTTGAGGACTACCAGCTGTCGTCAGCTTCGTCTTCTGGATTTTCCATGTTTTAATTGGATCCTTGGTTTTTTTTTTTTTTCAGAATGTGACATTGACAGCTAGTCAAATTTGAAGCAGCATTACTTAAGTTACCTTTTCCTATTAATCTGTTGCTTGTATGAATATAATAATATGGTTTAATTGTGATGTTTACTGAAATTTGAATGCATTTAATGAAACAATATATATGTATGTGCCATTGCATGATCATGAAAGCAACATTTTTGTGAATAGTATTACAAGTGCACAAAGACACTTCTCCTTTTTGGTCTTTTGATTTGTATCACAGTTTAATGTATGTGAGTTTGCTTACAATTTATGAGTATTTGATTCACGTGTTCATACATTATTACTCAGTTTTTCCAAAATACTCATTATGAGATAGGATTTTTTTTTTTTTTTTTTTTTTTGGGGGGGGGGGGGGTCTTTGCATTGCTGGACTAAGCAGTATGACTTTCTGTTACTGTTAGTAACTGATAGATATATGCTGTACAATGTATGAAATATGACCATACAGATTTTTACTTCATCTTTTCAGTCTATCATAATCTTCATGGATTTTACTGACCTGTTTTTTTTTCCGCATGTTTTTGTATCATTATTATGTTCAATACTGCATTTGTTGAGCCGTTAGTAGATGGTTATGTTCAATTTTTTTTAATTGGTAAAGGTGTGTGTGTGTGTGTGTGTGTGGAGGGGGGGGGAGGGGAAGTTAAGATAAATATCATCATTTTGAGTTCATTTTCAAGTGTATTGGAATTTGAAAATCGATTAATGAATCAATATATGTCCATTGTATGATCATGAAAGCAACTTTTTGTGAACCAGTATTACTAGTGAACAAAGACACCTTTTTCCTTTTTTATCTTTGGATTTATATCATAATCAAAGTTGAATATATTGTAGTTCAATTACAATTTAAGAATGTTTGGTGCATGTGTATTGTGTGATGGCAAAAACCAATATGAAAGGGTATTACAACTTTACAAGTGAACCAAGCAAAACTTTTTTTAATTATTGATCTTTGTTCTTAAAGGGAATGGCTTTATTTCATTGTTGAAAGTACTGCAGTTTGCATTCAGTTTATGAAAGTTGGGTATATAAATGCATGAATCCATTGTGTGATGGTGGCAGCCAACAGGCAAATAGCAAGTATGTAGGATTCATGGGTATGTCCATTGTGTGATGGTAACAATTACCAACAATGAGAATAAGTGACTATGTTGAAATCAAGAAAAGTTTTCTTGTCAATATTGTACCTAGTAATAGAAATTACTTGGGTGATTACATGAATGGTAAAACTAGTCATTGCTGCAGAAGTGTAAATGAATAAATACATGTAACAACAGCAACCACTAGTTTGTTTTTCAATGGAGTACTTGAATGCTTGTGGCTGGTTGAGCATGATCCCACAGTTGAAAAAGAAAATACACAAAATCAATAGTCAAAATGGCTCATATTTACCTTCAATCAAAGTGGGTTTGGCAGCTTTGCATGCTTTTGTTTTCAGGTGGCCTACGACTAAGAGCGAGCTTGCACACTCGTAACTTGCACACTTGTCTGCAACCACACAGCTGCAAGCGAGAGCTGTCATTGGTTAAAAATACTCCATGACCCTTCACCATACACGGCCTTCACCTTCCAAGGCAAAACGTAAACGACTCAGTTGAAAACACACACACACACACACAAAATCAACTCAGTGCATCAAGGTGAGCCTAAGACAGTAGTCCGAAGATCATGCAGACTGGACGTGGGCCACACACTACCCTGAAAACACCAGAACGCAACGAAAAAGCCTTAATCTTGGGTGGCAAAGGGGTTCAAAACTGAGCCTAAGACACGCTTTGCTGTCCGTAGGGGCAAATACGCCCTAACATCGGGGCCAACCTTAATGTCCCATATGGCCCTCTCTGGGGGCCGGAGGACGTAAATTTAACTTCTCCTCTCTCTCGCTGTCCGTCTTAAACCCACAGATTTCTACTTTCAGTTTCTACCGAAAACACACAGAAGTTGATGACGTAAACACCACGTCACCAGCAATCAAAATGGCTCGCCAATAGTTGCTCGGGAAGTGACCGACTGAGTTTACTATTTATTATGTCTCTGTTTCATTGACAAGGAGTGGCCGTAGAGCTTAGCTGAGGGTTGCATTCGACTCAGCGCATCAAGGTCAGTCTAAAACCACCTCTATTTTTTCATTTGAACGGCCCCCTGAGTTTAGTATTCTAAACTGCAGGATTACCCAAAATGTGTTTAGATGCAGTTAAGCACTCATATAGACAGTCTGTGACTGTACAAGTTTCGGTTCAACTCAACAGTCGGACACTGTATGCAGACGACAAAATCGAAAACGGAAGTGCAGACGAAAAACAAAATGGCGGACCTAACCGGATGTGTACACTGCTGTGCGTAGCTTCATGTGTTATAGACTGATTGGGTAGTCTTCAACTTTAGAATACTAAACTCAGGGGGGCTGTTTAGACAAAAACAAAGGGTGTTTTAGGCTCACCTCGATGCGCTGAGTTGAATGGAACCCTCAGCTAAGCTCTAGGACCACTCCTTTCCCATGAAACTGCGACAAATACACAGTAAGCCGAGTACTCCTTCCCCACCTGCACGCCATTTTGACTGCTGATCACGTGGGTGAACGCGTCATCAATCTGTGTGTGTTTTCATTGGAAACCGAAAGTAGGAAGTGGAGAGAAACTCTGCGGAGAGCTGGACAACACAGGGTCTTCAGAGAAGAAAACCCCCTTAATCAAGTGTTTCGGCCCTTAACTCCTGACACTCTAAGGAGGCCGGGCTACACCTAGACTCTAGGTGCCCCTCTGTCGCCTCACTTTTTTTTTTTTTTAGCTGTCACGTTAGACATTCTAGCACAAATGGTCGCCCCTGCCCCCCCCCCCCCCTCCCACTCCCATTTGCAACAAAGACATCACAAATTGATAAAACAGTGTGTGTGTGTGTGTGTGTGTGTGTGTGTGTGTGTGTGTGTGTGTGTCTGTGGCATGGCAAGTTCCAGAGGAAAAACTACTGAACCGATCATTCTGAAAATTGGTACAAAGGATACTGGAGTGTCGGCAAAGATGCACGAGCCTGCAAAATGTCAATTTCGGTTGTTGACTTTTTCGGCGCAAAATCTGATTTTCTGACCACCACTTCATTTCTGTTGCTCCAAGCCCGAGTTTGTAGGAATCTTTATGTGTTTTCATTGGAAACCGACAGTAGGAACCGCGTGCTAAGAAGAAGTAAGAACCGCGGAAAATATAAAAATGGCGGGCGGACGACCAAGAAACCCTCAAAACTTGGTTCCTGTTGCCCAGGTTTTGCAGCCCCAACAGGTACTTGAAGAGGAGTGGACACTGCTGGAATTGATTCCAGCAGTGGATACCACAGAGGCCATACAGTGGTTGGCGAGAAGAGGCCTGATGAGAAACCACTTGCTATGCCACGCCTGTGGAAATGACATGACCGTTTCCACCTACAATGGTCATATAGACGGCAAGTGCTGGAAGTGTCCGGCCCAGTGCCGAGGTGCCACCAAAAGCATCAGGTACGTTTTCGTGGCTTATGGTACGTGTTATGTGCACCCTGTTTTCGCTTTCTGTCTTATCGCATCTGTTCTGGCAAAAAAGAAAGAGGGACCACCGCCACCCTCCCCTTTTTCCACCTCTCCCTTTTCTGAGTAATAAGTTAAGCAGTAAACATTTCAATCCATCTCATTGCAGGTTTGACAGCTGGTTCCAACGTTCGCACCTGTCTCTCACGAAGAGCATCCTGCTGCTGTACTTCTGGGCGGCAGATTTTCCCCAGGGCCAGATCTGCCGAGAGCTGGGGATCAGCACCACGACAGTCGTCGACTGGTGCAACTTCATCCGTGAGGTAAGCATGATATACAAGTTCAACATGTATACTTTCACCCTCACCCCAATTTTCCTAAATGTAAAGTTTTGGGGTTAAACTTCACTGTAGCTCACGACGGTTCATTTAGAAAACGATAATAATGTTCATATTTGTGTTTGGTATATTTTGCTATGGGTTGGATATGCTTGTTTCTGAAATTGAGTTTATGTGTGTGTGTGTGTGCGTGTGTGTGTGTGTGTGCAGGTCTGTGATGAAGACCTGCGCCGCCACCCGCAGCAGATCGGCAGCCTCGATCTCCAGACTGGGCAACCAATAGTCGTGGAGATAGACGAGACCAAATATTTCCACAGGAAGTACCACCGGGGCCAGTGGCGTGAGGGGCATTGGGTCTTTGGGGGCATTGAAAGGGAGACAGGGCAGTGCTTCATGGTGGAAGTACAAGACCAGACCAGGCCCACGCTTGAGGCCCTGATCCTGGAGTGAATCCTTCCTGGCTCCCACATCATCTCGGATGGATGGCGTTCCTACCACCACTTGGAGCAGTTAGGTGGGGGGATATACCTGCACGATGTGATCGTGCATGAACAACATTTCGTGGACCCCAACAACCCCGCCATCCACACCAACAACATCGAAAACACATGGATGAGGGCAAAGAGGAAGCTGAAGCGACAGTTCGGTACGTCCGAGGCCCTTCCAATCGTACCTGTACGAGTTCGTGTGGAGGAACAAGTACAAGGATGGGCAACGTTCATGCTTCCCCCGTCTGCTGACATGCATACGGGAGCAGTACTAATGTTGCCCACCTGGTATGGTTGGATGAGGGTTGAGGACTACCAGCTGTCCTCAGCTTCGTCTTCCAGTTGTTGGGGGTAACTAGTATGCACGGTCACATCGAGCAGAGAATGAAGTACCCTACGCTTGCCACCCATGTAAATGATTTTGTAAATGCCATATGAACAGCTGTTTGTTTTCTGTACCCATTTGTATTGCAAAAGTGCAGGGATCGCGTTAACACATGTTTTTCGCGTATTTGACGCATTTTGATTTTCGCTGACGCATTTTCACAGCGCTCACGCGTAACACTTACGCAAAACAACTTTTACTCCAAGTCGTATCAATGCAACTTTAGGACTGACTTGGCAGCTAGGTTTGCGATACTGAATCAGACGGTACAAGACAAAGTGTCTGTGCATGCGGAGCACTCCGAGATGCCTACGTGACTCTTAACAGCTTGTTTGACTGCTGAACGTTACTCGGCTAGCCTACGCCATAGCGTGTTTTTTGTTTTCCATTGTATCTCAGTCACGGAATCGACTCAATATGCAGCGCAAGTTGTCATCGTTTTTTTCGTCTAGTCGTGAAACTATTGCTCCAGAGCAATCTCCGGCTGATGCTTCTGAGCAGCTTGCGACTTCAACATCGTCGGCTTAAACCTTTGATTTAGTGTCATAGGTCTGACGCAATTCTGACTCTAACTTACGCGTTTTTTTGCCGACTTTGCGTAAGCTGCACGCGTTTTGAAAAAGTCTAGCGCGATCCCTGAAAGTGTCAATTTATTATCTTCTGTTTACGTTTTTCAAACACAGGACAGTGATTTTCCAGTGCCATTAATTTTTCACTAATCAACTGTGCAAGTAGTTTGCCTTGGTTTTGGTCTTCTGTTGCCATGTTACCCAGGTGGGTTAATCAAGACATCCCACCAATTAATAATTGTACCTGCCATGATTTTTTTCGATTATTAAATAAATGTAACAACAACAGCAACAATTTGTTCTTCAATTGAGTACTTGATTGCTTGTGGCTGTAACATGACGTATGTTAAAAATCAGCTTGAGCATGATCCAAAACTGAAAAAAAAAAAAATTACTACACGTGATCAGCAGTCAAAATGGCTTGCAGGTGGTTGCTCTGGTTGTGATCGGCTGAGCTTACTGTGTATAAAATTGTCGCAGTTTCATGGGAAAGTAGTGGTCGTACAGCTTAGCTGAGGGTTCCATTCAACTTAGCGCATCGAGGTGAGCCTAAGACACCCTTTGTTTTTTGTCTAAACAGTCCCCCTGAGTTTAGTATTCTATTGAACATTTGAACATTACCCCTAAAAGGCGTGGGAAGACAGGTAAACGCAGGACTTTTCAAGGAAATTGATACACAAAAAGACCGAAAATGATGTCGAAATGTTTAGTTGTAATGATTTAGAATCGTCTGCTTCAGTATTGATCGATTCAATGCAACAATGCTCCCCCAACAATGAAAACTTCAGTGCCACGCCCACTCGAAGTGAAGTAAAGCTTTAAAATTTATATGATTTAATGAAAGCAAGTAGTGATGAATCTAGCGACAGTACTGAAACAGATGATGAAACAGATTCAGTTGAAGATTGTACTGATCTGTCAGAAGTCTCACAGACACAGGGTTATAGATTGATCGATCTGGCCATTCTGAACCAAAACATAGAATCTCAGACTGTTTGCAAATTTTGTCAGAATAGTGTGCAGCTGACTGAAGTAATACGGGCAGGACTGGGCAGTGAATTTGCTTTTCATTGTGAAAACAATGCTTGTGTTAGACATCTTTACCCTCTTGTCCCCAAATTTCTGGAGGAAATTTTAAAATAAGTTCAGTGATTCGCCGTGCAGCATCTGCCATGCGCTGTATCGACTGTGACCTTGCGGAACTCCAAACCTTCTGTGGAGTCATGGATTTGCCTCCTCCTGTCAAAAGAAGTTCTCATATCAAAATTAACCAAACAATTGAAAAGGCTGCCAGTACTGTTCAGAAAAGAAGTATGCAAGCAGCTGCTGAATGTGAACATAATCTAGCAAAAGAAGAAGAAGAAACAGTGAAGAGGCAAGTTGATGTCTCTTTTGATGGTACATATATGACCCGCGGTCACACCTCAAAGATAGGGGTAGCTACATTGGTAGGGTATGACACAGGTAAAGTACTTGACACAGCTAGCAAAAGCAAGTCATGTAAGTCTTGTGATTAGTGGCTGAAACAAGACAAACATACTCAGAGGTTCAAGGACTGGCAAAGCCAAACATGATAGTGAGTGTACTTTGACACATGAAGGATCTTCAGGTGGTATGGAATCAGACTTAGCTGTAGACATTTTCTCCAGGTCTGTTGAGCAATACTATTTGAGGTACACTAATTTTGTTGGTGGCAGTCAGAGTCACACTTAAGATCAGTGTGAAGATGACCCATCTGCACCATATGGCCATAGTAAACAGATACATGAACTTGAAAAAAATAACACTGAGGATGGTGACAAAAACAAATTAAATCATGTCACTTATAGCCCAGCCGACAACAGAGGGGCCATTTCAGGGCTGAAAATGGGAATGATTTTCACACCACTGATGACACATACAGTCCAAACATTGATATCATGTGGAAACTGCCTTGGTTAAAAAAAAAAAAAAAAAAAAGAAAAAAGGTGCAACACGTAACTTTTCTTTTGGTTCCCCATGTTTGGTGCCTAACTTTGCCCGACACAGTAAGACTTCAGACAGGGAGGAAAGCCTTAATATCTAAGAGTTAGGGACAGGCAGAGAGTAGACTCCAACCAACAGATGAATTAAACACACAACCATCAGACTGTGATGAGAAGAAATAAATCCATAATGTACAATAACTAACAAGTTCCGAATAATAAAAATCAACTTTTGTATTCTTTGTCCAATTCAAATGACAGTTTTTCTGCCTGGCCCTTAACTTTCTTTGAGTAGTATATTATATGACAGGGCAAATATCTTCCTTCAGAATGCCTTCAGTGGCACAAATTTCACACAAACTGATGCCAGAACCTTTTTCTGGATCACCCAGTCAGGACATAAGAGGACTGGATCAAAAAGTTTGACCAATATGCGTCACTTCAAAATTGGAGTGACGAAAATATACGAGCTGTCCTCAGCCTGTTACTGAAAGGACAAGCTCAAATGTGGTTGGATAGCGTAGAAAGTGGCTCAGTTGTGCATGGTTCATACAGTGCGCTTCGTAACACACTGATTAGGAGGTTTCAACCGCATGAATCCACCAGGTGAATGTGATTGAAACAATTCCACCAACGCCGACAAATACCTCAGGAGTCGGTGGAGGATTTCTTAGCTGCCATGTCTCGACAGGGCCAGCAGCTAGGGAAAAATCCAAAAGAAACTATGGAGACCATAGTGAGTGCACTATTGCCCAGTATCTCCAAATTTGTTATGCTAAGGGCGCCCCAAACATTAGAACAAGCCTTAGACCTAGCAATCACAGCCTCAGTCTTTAATTCAGACCCAGGTTCACTGGTGCTTGTTTTGTGTGATTCTGTCACAGGAACTTCAAGTTATTTGGACATGTTTTCTGTGTGACCTGGCAAGTATTCTTGCTTGTCAGAGCACGCCATTTCTTCACCATCCCCTTTCGCATGCGCAGCCCGCTCCACGTGTTCCTGAAGCTGACCTCTACCACAGGCCCTCGCTTGATGTTCATTCCCCCCATTTGTCTTACACACGGGACCAGCTCCTGTCCGTGCCTCCTGCAGCACTTGACCCTTCTGTCATCGACGCCATCAGAGGTGTGGGTATAGGTTGCCACCTCCCACGTGTTCGCACTCATCGTGCAGGACGTCGCAAACAGAGGAAGATAGCTGTTGTGTGTGGTACTGGACTGTAACTTCCACTGACCATACTGTTAAATGCATCAACTTTAATAACCTTATTCGTGTACCTCTGTCCCGCTTTCCCTCCCACCGCTCAGCTCAAATTTCTCTACGTCTGTTCAACGCCCAGTCAGTTGGTCCTCGCCTCAAACGCTCAGCGATCAACGAACATCTGCTTTCAATCAGCCTCGACGTCCTGTGTATCAAAGAAACTTGGCTTTGCAGTACTGGGGATGAAGCTAAGTGTCGAGATCTCGCTCCCCCTGGCTACACTACCACCTCCTTCCCTCGTGTTACAACAACTTGCGGGGGAGGAATCGCCTTTGTTGTGTCAGACAGGCTGCTTCCACACACAATGTACACAACTGCCTTCCCCTTCAACCATGCCTCCTTTGAACTGGCCCAGCTTTCACTGTCGCTGCCACATTCCCACCTCAATGTGTTCTGCCTGTACCGTCCGCCACCAAACAAGAAAAATAAACTTTCTGATACGATGTTCATAGAACAGTTTCCGGACTTCTTAGAATACGCTAACAGTTTACCAGGCTCCCTACTTATTGTCGGTGACTTTAATTTTCATTTGATTCACCCCCACAGTTTTATACCTCTAAATTACTTGAAATTGTCAGTTTGTTCAATCTTAACCAGTCTGTAACCGAGCCTACACACAATCGTGGTCACATCGTCGATTGAGTGTTGCACAGAAATGAGGACTGCCTCCTGAAGTCTACCACCATTGATCACACCCTGCCCTCCGACCATCACAGTTTAACATGTCATCTGAACCTCACCAAACCTCCCAAGCCCCGTGTATACAGGGAGGTGCGCACACTGACCTCAATTGACTTAGACTTATTTAAAGCTGACCTGCTGACTGATACCCCTTTTGAACCCACTGCTGACCAGCTATCCACTGTCCTACGTGCTGTACTCGACAGGCACGCCCCGTCGACTGATCTCCAATCGTCCCCCGTCGCCTTGGTACAACACCGTGGGACCAGAACTATTGGAGGCCAAGTGGGAGAGGAGAGCTGAGAGGCACTGGCGTGCCACTAGTTTGACCATCAGTAGGGACATTTTTCAGACAGCCAGGAATAGTGTAACAAACATTGTTGACAGGGCAAAGTCAAAGTTCTACTCTTGTATCACAGCCAAACAGCTTTTCAATGCTACGAACAATCTACTAGGTAAAATGAAAAACACGCCTCTCCCTACAACATTTTCGGTGCAGGAACTCCCTTAAAAGTTTTCTGACTTCTTCACCGGCAAAATAGCATGCATTCGTGAGAAGCTTGACTCTGTTGTGTCTCCTTCACCTGTCAAGAACACATGTACAGTGGTCCTGTTTTACATTGTTTCCAACCGGTTACTGAAGATTTTGTGAAGAACGTGTGTCTGAGCGCTTGTCCGAAATCCTGTGAGCTTGACCCTGTCCCGTCTTCTTTGCTGGTTGAATGTATTTATGTTCTACTGCCACATATAACTCATGTCATCAATTCTTCCTTACTGTCTGGTTGTTTCCCTGAAAGCTTCAAATCTGCTGTTGTACGTTCACTCATCAAGAAACCATCTTTGATCATAACTGTTTGAAAAATTATCGACCTGTCTCTAACAAAACAGGCTACCATCGACTTCAGCTGCATGCGCCTCAGTACTGGGTTCTAGTGTGAAGAAGTTCAAGTCATTCCATTCAAAATCTAGGAAGCCGAGTGATTCGGGGGACAAAAGTGCAGACAGTTCAAGTGCAAGCACGAGAAGTGGATCGATAAATTTTGCGTCACCTCGCCTTCCAACAACGATCTGACACCTGAACGAAATTGCAAATCTGTTTGCTGCTTTGTCATGTCCAGAATGTGGGCAGTCTACCATACAGTTCAGCATCGAATGAAGAGATGAAAAGGGGGTTTGCTGTGTATTTAGAGGTTGTATGCACAAACTGTGACTCTCTTCTGGGCGCAAACTACACTTCATCAAGGATGCCAGGTGAGAGTGGTGTATTTGAAATCACCAGACGCACTGTCACTGCTAGTATCCTGTGTGGCTTTGGTGCCAGGAAGCTGAAAAAATTTTTCCGAGTACCTGGACCTCCATGGACTTAGTTCTGAGACGTTCAAAAGTCACTGTGAAGCCATTTATCAGCTTAATCCCAGACTGAAAGAGAACACCTCTTAGAGCATGCTGCCCAAGCTGTCAGGGAAGCACACAAGGTCTTGAATCCTGACTGTGAGTCAGCGGATGGTGTTATTGACATTGCAGTTAGTTATGATGGGACCTGGCACACCAGAGGTCACAATTCCAAGGTCGGGTTAGGGTGTGTTATTGATCTGCTTACTGGTATTTGCATTGATTACCATGTTATGAGCAAGTTTTGCCAAAAATGTGAAACCACAGGAAAAAGAATGCAAGAGTGTGGAGAGAACGCTTATCAGATTTGGTGGGAAGACCACAGGCAGGACAGCAAGAAGAATTTTGAAGGATACTCTGGCATGATGGAGGTCACTGGAGCAAAGGACATTTGGACCCGGTCAGTAGCAAAGCACAAGTTTTGCTACACCACTATGTTGTCAGATGGTGACTGCAAGACATACAATGAACTTGTTGCTTTGAACCCCTATCACACTGAGACTGTGTGATTCTGCCACAGGAACTTCAAGTTATTTGGACATGTTTTCTGTGTGACCTGGCAAGTATTCTTGCTTGTCAGAGCACGCCATTTCTTCACCATCCCCTTTCGCATGCGCAGCCCGCTCCACGTGTTCCTGAAGCTGACCTCTACCACAGGCCCTCGCTTGATGTTCATTCCCCCCATGTGTCTTACACACGGGACCAGCTCCTGTCCGTGCCTCATGCAGCACTTGACCCTTCTGTCATCGACGCCATCAGAGGTGTGGGTATAGGGTGCCACCTCCCACGTGTTCCCACTCATCGTGCAGGACGTCGCAAGCAGAGGAAGATAGCTGTTGTGTGTGGTACTGGACTGTAACTTCCACTGACCATACTGTTAAATGCATCAACTTTAATAACCTTATTCATGTACCTCTGTCCTGCTTTCCCTCCCACCGCTCAGCTCAAATTTCTCTACGTCTGTTCAACGCCCAGTCAGTTGGTCCTCGCCTCAAACGCTCAGCGATCAACGAACATCTGCTTTCAATCAGCCTCGACATCCTGTGTATCAAAGAAACTTGGCTTTGCAGTACTGGGGATGAAGCTAATTATCGAGATCTCGCTCCCCCTGGCTACACTACCACCTCCTTCCCTCGTGTTACAACAACTTGCGGGGGAGGAATCGCCTTTGTTGTGTCAGACAGGCTGCTTCCACACACAATGTACACAACTGCCTTCCCCTTCAACCATGCCTCCTTTGAACTGGCCCAGCTTTCACTGTCGCTGCCACATTCCCACCTCAATGTGTTCTGCCTGTACCGTCCGCCACCAAACAAGAAAAATAAACTTTCTGATACGATGTTCATAGAACAGTTTCCGGACTTCTTAGAATACGCTAACAGTTTACCAGGCTCCCTACTTATTGTCGGTGACTTTAATTTTCATTCTGATTCACCCCCACAGTTTTATACCTCTAAATTACTTGAAATTGTCAGTTTGTTCAATCTTAACCAGTCTGTAACCGAGCCTACACACAATCGTGGTCACATCGTCGATTGAGTGTTGCACAGAAATGAGGACTGCCTCCTGAAGTCTACCACCGTCGATCACACCCTGCCCTCCGACCATCACAGTTTAACATGTCATCTGAACCTCACCAAACCTCCCACGCCCCGTGTATACAGGGAGGTGCGCACACTGACCTCAATTGACTTAGACTTATTTAAAGCTGACCTGCTGACTGATACCCCTTTTGAACCCACTGCTGACCAGCTATCCACTGTCCTCGCTGTACTCGACAGGCACGCCCCGTCGACTATCTCCAATCGTCCCCCGTCGCCTTGGTACAACACCGTGGGACCAGAACTATTGGAGGCCAAGTGGGAGAGGAGAGCTGAGAGGCACTGGCGTGCCACTAGTTTGACCATCAGTAGGGACATTTTTCAGACAGCCAGGAATAGTGTAACAAACATTGTTGACAGGGCAAAGTCAAAGTTCTACTCTTCTAAAATCCTTGCATGTATCACAGCCAAACAGCTTTTCAACGCTACGAACAATCTACTAGGTAAAATGAAAAACACGCCTCTCCCTACAACATTTTCGGTGCAGGAACTCCCTCAAAAGTTTTCTGACTTCTTCACCGGCAAAATAGCATGCATTCGTGAGAAGCTTGACACTGTTGTGTCTCCTTCTTCACCCGTCAAGAACGCGTGTACAGTGGTCCTGTTTTACATTGTTTCCAACCGGTTACTGAAGATTTTGTGAAGAAAGTGTGTCTGAGCGCTTGTCCGAAATCCTGTGAGCTTGACCCTGTTCCATCTTCTTTGTTGGTTGAATGTATTTATGTTCTACTGCCACATATTACTCATGTCATCAATTCTTCCTTACTGTCTGGCTGTTTCTCTGAAAGCTTCAAATCTGCTGTTGTACGTTCACTCATCAAGAAACCATCTTTGATCATAACTGTTTGAAAAATTATCGACCTGTCTCTAACAAAACAGGCTACCATCGACTTCAGCTGCATGCGCCTCAGAAATGGGTTCTAGTGCGAAGAAGTTCAAGTCATTCCATTCAAAATCTAGGAAGCCGAGTGATTCAGGGGACAAAAGTAAGTGGATCGATAAATTTTGCGTCACCTCGCCTTCCAACAACGATCTGACACCTGAACGAAATTGCAAATCTGTTTGCTGCTTTGTCATGTCCAGAATGTGGGCAGTCTACCATACAGTTCAGCATCGAATGAAGAGATGAAAAGGGGGTTTGCTGTGTATTTAGAGGTTGTATGCACAAACTGTGACTCTCTTCTGGGCGCAAACTACACTTCATCAAGGATGCCAGGTGAGAGTGGTGCATTTGAAATCACGAGACACACTGTCACTGCTAGTATCCTGTATGGCTTTGGTGCCAGGAAGCTGAAAAAATTTTCTGAGTACCTGGACCTCCATGGGCTTAGTTCTGAGACGTTCAAAAGTCACTGTGAAGCCACTTATCAGCTTAATCCCAGACTGAAAGAGAACACCTCTTAGAGCATGCTGCCCAAGCTGTCAGGGAAGCACACAAGGTCTTGAATCCTGACTGTGAGTCAGCGGATGGTGTTATTGACATTGCAGTTAGTTATGATGGGACCTGGCACACCAGAGGTCACAATTCCAAGGTCAGGTTAGGGTGTGTTATTGATCTGCTTACTGGTATTTGCATTGATTACCATGTTATGAGCAAGTTTTGCCAAAAATGTGAAACCACAGGAAAAAGAATGCAAGAGTGTGGAGAGAACACTTATCAGATTTGGTGGGAAGACCACAGGCAGGACAGCAAGAAGAATTTTGAAGGATACTCTGGCATGATGGAGGTCACTGGAGCAAAGGACATTTGGACCCGGTCAGTAGCAAAGCACAAGTTTTGCTACACCACTATGTTGTCAGATGGTGACTGCAACAGTGCAAGACATACAATGAACTTGTGGCTTTGAACCCCTATGACACTGAGATCAGCAAAGAGGAGTGCATCAACCATGTCTCCAAAAGACTGGGAACTGCACTCAGGAACCAGGTTTCCGACAACAGCAAGCATGGGGTGACCCTTTGGGGCAGAGAATATGGCAAGCTGACACACATGACCATCAACAAACTGCAGGCTTACTACACCAAAGCCATCAGAAGCAATAAAACGGTGGAAAATACGGCACATGCAGTGTGGGCTTCAGTGATGCACTGTACCAGCAGAGTAGGGCTACGCCTGACAGGCAGCATAGTCCCAGCTCTCATTCTTTTGTCAGTTGTGTTGGAATGTGATTGTGCGTTGACGTGAAAGTTGTGTATGTGCTTTATGATGGAGTGGAGTATACACTGGTGCTTGTTTTGTGTGATTCTGCCACAGGAACTTCAAGTTATTTGGAAATGTTTTCTGTGTGACCTGGCAAGTATTCTTGCTTGTCAGAGCACGCCATTTCTTCACCATCCCCTTTCGCATGCGCAGCCCGCTCCACGTGTTCCTGAAGCTGACCTCTACCACAGGCCCTCGCTTGATGTTCATTCCCCCCATGTGTCTTACACACGGGACCAGCTCCTGTCCGTGCCTCCTGCACCTTCTGTCATCGACGCCATCAGAGGTGTGGGTATAGGTTGCCACCTCCCACGTGTTCGCACTCATCGTGCAGGACGTCACAGAGGAAGATAGCTGTTGTGTGTGGTACTGGACTGTAACTTCCACTGAACATACTGTTAAATGCATCAACTTTAATAACCTTATTCATGTACCTCTGTCCTCCTTTCCCTCCCACCACTCAGCTCAAATTTCTCTACGTCTGTTCAACGCCCAGTCAGTTGGTCCTCACCTCAAACGCTCAGCGATCAACGGACATCTGCTTTCAATCAGCCTCGACGTCCTGTGTATCAAAGAAACTTGGCTTTGCAGTACTGGGGATGAAGCTGAGTATCGAGATCTCGCTCCCCCTGGCTACACTGCCACCTCCTTCCCTCGTGTTAAAACAACTTGCGGGGGAAGAATCGCCTTCGTTGTGTCAGACAGACTGCTCCCACACACAACGTACCGTCTTCCCCTTCAACCATGCCTCCTTTGAACTGGCCCAGCTTTCACTGTCGCTGCCACATTCCCACCTCAATGTGTTCTGCCTGTACCGTCCGCCACCAAACAAGAAAAATAAACTTTCTGATACGATGTTCATAGAACAGTTTCCGGACTTCTTAGAATACGCTAACAGTTTACCAGGCTCCCTACTTATTGTCGGTGACTTTAATTTTCATTTTGATTCACCCCCATAGTTTTATACCTCTAAATTACTTGAAATTGTCAGTTTGTTCAATCTTAACCAGTCTGTAACCGAGCCTACACACAATCGTGGTCACATCGTCGATTGAGTGTTGCACAGAAATGAGGACTGCCTCCTGAAGTCTACCACCGTCTATCACACCCTGCCCTCCGACCATCACAGTGTAACGTGTCATCTGAACCTCACCAAACCTCCCACGCCCCGTGTGTACAGGGAGGTGCGCACACTGACCTCAATTGACTTAGACTTATTTAAAGCTGACCTGCTGACTGATACCCCTTTTGAACCCACTGCTGACCAGCTATCCACTGTCCTACGTGCTGTACTCGACAGGCACGCCCCGTCGACTGATCTCCAATCGTCCCCCGTCGCCTTGGTACAACACCGTGGGACCAGAACTATTGGAGGCCAAGCGGGAGAGGAGAGCTGAGAGGCACTGGCGTGCCACTAGTTTGACCATCAGTAGGGACATTTTTCAGACAGCCAGGAATAGTGTAACAAACATTGTTGACAGGGCAAAGTCAGAGTTCTACTCTTCTAAAATCCTTGCATGCACCACAGCCAAACAGCTTTTCAACGCTACCAACAATCTACTAGGTAAAATGAAAAACACGCCTCTCCCTACAACATTTTCGGTGCAGGAACTCCCTCAAAAGTTTTCTGACTTCTTCACCGGCAAAATAGCATGCATTCGTAAGAAGCTTGACTCTGTTGTGTCTCCCTTCTTCACCCGTTCAAGAATGCGTGTACAGTGGTCCTGTTTCACATTGTTTCCAACCAGTTACTGAAGATTTTGTGAAGAAAGTGTGTCTGAGCGCTTGTCCGAAATCCTGTGAGCTTGACCCTGTCCCATCTTCTTTGTTGGTTGAATGTATTGATGTTCTACTGCCACATATTACTCATGTCATCAATTCTTCCTTACTGTCTGGTTGTTTCCCTGAAAGCTTCAAATCTGCTGTTGTACGTTCACTCATCAAGAAACCATCTTTGGATCATAACTGTTTGAAAAATTATCAACCTGTCTCTAACAAAACAGGCTACCATCGACTTCAGCTGCATGCGCCTCAGAAATGGGTTCTAGTGCGAAGAAGTTCAAGTCATTCCATTCAAAATCTAGGAAGCCGAGTGATTCAGGGGACAAAAGTGCAGACAGTTCGAGTGCAAACACGAGAAGTGGATCGATAAATTTTGCGTCACCTCGCCTTCCAACAACGATCTGACACCTGAACGAAATTGCAAATCTGTTTGCTGCTTTGTCATGTCCAGAATGTGGGCAGTCTACCATACAGTTCAGCATCGAATGAAGAGATGAAAAGGGGGTTTGCTGTGTATTTAGAGGTTGTATGCACAAACTGTGACTCTCTTCTGGGCGCAAACTACACTTCATCAAGGATGCCAGGTGAGAGTGGTGCATTTGAAATCACCAGACGCACTGTCACTGCTAGTATCCTGTGTGGCTTTGGTGCCAGGAAGCTGAAAAAATTTTCTGAGTACCTGGACCTCCATGGGCTTAGTTCTGAGACGTTCAAAAGTCACTGTGAAGCCATTTATCAGTTTACTCCCAGACTGAAAGAGAACACCTCTTAGAGCATGCTGCCCAAGCTGTCAGGGAAGCACACAAGGTCTTGAATCCTGTGAGTCAGTGGATGGTATTATTGACATTGCAGTTAGTTATGATGGGACCTGGCACACCAGAGGTCACAATTCAAAGGTTGGGATAGGGTGTGTTATTGATCTGCTTACTGGTATTTGCATTGATTACCATGTTATGAGCAAGTTTTGCCAAAAATGTGAAACCACAGGAAAAAGAATGCAAGAGTGTGGAGAGAACGTTTATCAGATTTGGTGGGAAGACTACAGGCAGGACAGCAAGAAGAATTTTGAAGGATACTCTGGCATGATGGAGGTCACTGGAGCAAAGGACATTTGGACCCGGTCAGTAGCAAAGCACAAGTTTTGCTACACCACTATGTTGTCAGATGGTGACTGCAACAGTGCAAGACATACAATGAACTTGTGGCTTTGAACCCCTATAACACTGAGATCAGCAAAGAGGAGTGCATCAACCATGTCTCCAAAAGACTGGGAACTGCAGTCAGGAACCAGGTTTCCGACAACAGCAAGCATGGGGTGACCCTTTGGGGCAGAGGATACGGCAAGCTGACACACATATCCATCAACAAACTGCAGGCTTACTATACCAAAGCCATCAGAAGCAATAAAACAGTGGAAAATACGGCACGTGCAGTGTGGGCTTCAGTGATGCACTGTACCTCAACTGATGCAGCACCTCACCATACTTTTTGCCCTCAAGGAAGACAGTCATGGTGCTTCTTCAACTGAGCCAGAGCTCGTGGTCAGCCAGCTCCACGACACCAGGGCAACATGAACACTTACATCTCAAAAGAGATTTTCTGCAAGCTGGAGCCAGTCTACAGAAAGTTAGCAGATCCAGATCTGCTCAGAAGACGCATCCGTGGCAAGACACAGAATGCCAGTGAAAGCAGTCATGGTGTCATCTGGAGTAGATACCCCAAACACACTTTCGCTTCTCTCGACAAGGTTGAGGCAACAATGTTGCTGTCTGTTGGCAAGTTCAACATGGGGTCCACAGCAAGCCACAATTTTATGACTGCTCAAGGTCCTCTTGTTGGAGATAACACCACAAGACTTGGACAGCAGCGGGACAGATCAAGGTTGGCTCACAGTCATCACAGCCAAGAACAGAAGCAGCTCCGTCGCAGAGAGAAAGTACGTCAGGCTACAGAAATGGAGAGGAGGAAGAATCTTCTGGCAGAAAATGGCCCAGCTTATGTCCCAGGAGGCTTCTAGGCCTGGTGGGGGCTTCCAGGACTGGTGGATACAACACTAACTGGGTGTGTAGACTCTCAAATCTCATACATCCATGTTTACAGTGTGCAGGAACCCTCCTGTTGCCGAGACTCCTCGTCCTTGTCAGAGAAGGGCACACTTTCTACCAGTTGGAGTCGCTAAATTGATTCTATTTTGGCGCCGCATTTAGACATTATGGAAAGTTATATAATAATGACGTCGACACTTGAACACACACCTCTGAAATACGCCTGACCCCCATAGCATTCGCAACACTACCAATCCACCTTGGACATCTTGGAAAGTTATGCAATGATGATGTTGACATGTACACACACCAAACCCACCTTGGACATCACGGAAAGTAATATAATAATGACACAGATACGCAGACACACTACCAATCCCATCTTGCTCCAACTCAACACCATTCTTTTGTAGTTTCAAAACTGTAACACTTCAGCGTTTCAAAGAGCAACAAATACAACCAAGGATATACAAGCAACATTCGAACTCACTGCACAGATGTTTGGTCACTCGAAGCCAACACCAGTTTCCAATTCTAGATTGAAACGCACTACACTACCATTTGTGAGCGATTCAGCCAATTCACTATTCCGTGTCGCCATATCTTCGGATGTCAAGAAGCTTCAGCAGCCTGTGTCCAGATGATATAAAATCCAGCTCTCATCATTCAGCTGGATCCGTTGCTTTTCTAAACAAAGTATCGTCATGCATGGACTTCTAATCACAGGATGGATAATTTGATAGGATCAGCCATGTCCATGCATTCATGCATGGAAAACATCACTGAGGTACTAGAACAAGAAGACATCGCCAACCAACGCACACAACGCACAGTTCTGTCTTGTCCCCGTAGTGTTCTCTAAATTACAACAGATTAAGCCGTGGTTATACTGAACCGTGCCAAACGCGCCGCACGTTTTGCGGCGCAAATTGCGCGTTCGGTTTCAGGAAAATCCTTCTCTGGGCTTACTGGGAACGGGTGAAAGTGGTTATGCTGAGCCGTCTTGGACCCGTAAATTTTACGCCGCGTTTTGCACGGTCGTGCGAACCGAGCGCACGCGGCCGCACGGGTGAAAAGGGACAAAACTCGTGCTTGATTTTTTGGATAAATAACGACACTTCCTTTCCAACATGGACAACGAGAGGTTGATCGCTGCAGTGAGGATTCGAACTTTCATCTATAACAAAGACGACAAGAACCACTCAAACCGAGACATGCTGTTGGCTGCTTGGAACAATATCGCACAGGAAATGGGAAACAATGGTAAGTAAGAAACTGGGGTCTAATTCATGGATCGAGACTATAATAGTCCCGGACAATGACGAAGTCTGAGACTTCATAGTCCAAGACTAAGGCAAGTCCGGGTCTACGAGAAGTAAGCTATTCATACAGTCAGACTTCACCTCTGACAACGAAGTCGCGGACTACGTGTGCGAAGTCTCAGACTACAGAGGTCAAGCTATTTTTAACTGGGGAAAGTAGTTTCGTTTCACGAAGATGGGTTTCTTTTTCCACTGCGCATGCCAAGTAGCACAGAAGTATTCATTTCCGCTTCGTGTTTGTTTTGATCAACTTTCATCAACCTTTCGACACATTCGGCTATGGAATCTGCTAAAAGGGTAAAGAAACCGAATTTTTCGGATGAAGAGACTGCACTGATGCTGGAGGAAATTTCAACGGAGGCAGCTTGCCTGTTGTCGGCCTTTCAGACCGGTGTGACGGTGAAGAAAAAAAAAGAGATTTGGGACAGAATAACCGATAAAGTGAACGCCATAGGAGGGAACGGGAGAACGCAGGAGCAAATAAAAAAGAAGTGGAAAGACTTGAAAAGTTCGGTCCTCCGAAAAAAACAAGAGGCATCACGAACAGGGGGAGGTGCGCCCACACCATCAATCCCTTTTGAGGACATTGTGATGGGCATCCTGGGCTCAAACACCAACCTGACTAGTGGCATTTCACAAGGTAAGGTAGCTTTGCTTACTCAGTGTGTTTTTGTCTGAAAGAGTGTGAAGCCATAAGTGTTAATACACACTAATCTAAGGCAAATACCCTTGCACTGACATAACAGTGGTTTGTCAATCAGCTGTGTCATCAATTGACCAACTGCATGCTGAAGGCATTTAGTAACAAAACAGAAACATATATAATATTGTCTTTTCTGATTGTGTGCGTCTATCCTATGTTGTGGAACATAAGTTGCATGGATGGGTAGGGGGTGGTGTGTGTGTGTGTGTGTGTGTGTGTGTGTGTGTGTGTGTGTGTGTGTGTGTGTGTGTGTGTGTAGCCTGTTGACTGGTTGTGATAATCTGACAGTGGATTTGACATCATAACATGATTCAGTTACATTGAAAGAAATAACCTTGCTATTACAAAAAAAATAATAAGAAAAGAAAAGAAAGGAGAGCAACCAAGCAACCAAACAAAAATCAAATCCGCAAACCCAACATATTGTATATTGTAGTGTTTTCTTTATTTTTTTTTAACCTTTCTCAGGGTTCGCGTTAACTGGCAATTACCAGTAAATTACTGGTTATAAAGAGGAAATACTGGAAATTTTTTAGCTGTCAGTCCCAGGGACTGGTTTTAATTTGCTGCAACTGGTTAGAGATTAATGGGGGGGGGGGTGGGGGGGGGGAAATAAATAAATAAAAAATAAAAAGGCTGAAAAACAAAAGAAAGAAAAAGTTGATCGTTCATAAGGCTTCAGCACTTTAATTGCCTTATCTTTCAACCAGCCCTCTCCCCTCTCCACCACCCTCCTGCCTCTTCGCACACATGCAGATTGTCACGTAGGCCTAGCCATCAGTAATTGATGAAGGTACAGAGCAGAATAGCGACTGTCCCATAATAAAAGCTGTACAGATGCGCTTTACTGCCTGTTATTCGCAACTTCTCCCAGACGTCTGTCTGTCTGGGTCGTCGCTTGTGATGCTAGGCTAAGTCGCGTCATTACAATTTTCAAACTGGATGCAGCAGAGCCAGTACTTATTCACGCGCCTATTCATTGAATGATCAGTGGGATCACAATGGCAGAAAAGAACCAGCAGTCGATTTTTTCATTTTTTTCACGAAGTGGAAGAAGTGATTCAGACAGGCAGCCCGAAAGAAGCGCAGGTTCAGGCAGTTCAGACCGACCACAGACTTCGAGTGACAATACTCCAATCAGCTCCACCAGCACAGAAGATAGGCCTAGCACCAGCACTAGCAAAAGAATTAAATGCAAGCATGATAAATTCAGAGAATCATGGCTGAAAGATTTCAGATGGCTGGAGGTTGATGCAAGTGATGAAATGACAATGTACTGTAAAGTGTGCATCAAAACCAAACAGAAAAATGGTTTAACTAGGGGATCACGAAATTTCCAGTATTCTACCCTGGCAGACCATGCAAAGAGTGTATCTCATAAGGCAGCAGTAGCAACAGACACAAAACAAGCCTCCATGGTCCCACACTCTGAAGCAGCCCGTGCTGATGAAAAAGAATGTGTGAAAGCGCAGTTACGAACTGTGTTATGCATGTCAAAACGCAATATCGCTGCCAATAATTTTGGAGCACTGATTGAACTTCAGGAGGTGAATGGAGTACAGTCACTGAAGTCAGGGCCGGTCTACACGCACCACTCTTCAGTGTCACAGATGGAACAGTGTTTGGATGATATTACCAAGCAGGAAATCAGAGAAAAACTCGAGAAAAGTGATTCTGTGGGCATCATCATAGACGAAACTTTGAACTGTACTTTGGACAAGAAGCTAATCATGTTTGCTCGCATTGAGAACAACGGTGTTGTTGAGACACTTTTCTTAGGCAACTACACCATCGAAAGGGGAACATCAGAATGTGTTTTTGACATGTTGGTCGAAGTGCTTCAAGAATGGTCGATCACAGATAGGCAGCTGGCCGGATTGGGGTCGGATGGTGCGTCCGTTATGACAGGCCGACTGAATGGTGTGGGCGTTCGACTGAAGGCCCGTCAACCTGCTCTAGTACACATTCACTGTGCCGCTCACCGTGTAGCGCTGGCGACAAAGGATGCTACAGAAAATGTGCAATCCATATCGGACTACAGACTTTGTTTGCAGCAGATCTTCAAATTGTACAAGGCTTCGGGTGACAGAACCCATCGTTTGAAAGAGATCTGTGATGCCCTAGATTCGGTGGAGTATCTATGCTTGAAGCATCCAATCAGTGTGCGCTGGCTAAGTCTGGGGAAAGCTGTCACAGCTGTCAGGAGTGTGTACCCAGCACTGACACTGGAAGATTGAAGAGGAAGCCCAGAGAAAGAACGCTGCAGCTGTGGGTTTGAGTCGAAAATGCAGAATGTTTGCATTTGTTGCAATGACGTACATGCTTTCAGACATTATACCAGTCATGGAAAGACTGAACCTGACTTTTCAGCAAGAGGAGGTGAACTTGTCAGACATTCATCCAGCTGTGGAAAGTGCAAAAGCAAGACTGCAACATCTTCTGACGACACCAGGCCAGAAGGAACAGGAGTTTTCAGATGTTGTGACACGTGATGATGGTGTGTTCCAAACAATCAGACTGACACATGTGGACAGAGAAGCTACTTTCAAGGCAGCCCGTCAGAACTTTATTGAACAGCTCCTCCAGTCTCTGAGAGACCGTTTTCCCGATGATCAGATGAGTATAGTGTCAGCATTGGCAAATATCTTCGACAGACAGAGATACCCACCAAGCAATCCAATTCCCGGACCACTGGATCATTACGCAACACGAGAACTGACAGTACTGACTCGCCACTATGCGACAGTGCTAAACGGACCACGTGCACAGACTGACTTCAATCAGTTCAAGCGAACACTGAGTGGCTACGGGGGTGATGATACTTTTGCCATGTCTTGTCGCATTGTGATCAGAAACCTGGCTGTGCAGTACCCAGACTTTGCTTCCTTGGCAAAAATTGCCTTGGTTATCCCCGTGTCCAGCGTGGCGGCGGAGAGAGGTTTCAGTGTCCAGAACGGAATCAAAACAGAGGCGCGTTCCCGGCTGGGCGAAGGGAGAGTGTCACGGCTGATGCGCCTCAATATCCACGCTAAGAGTGTTCGAGACTTTGATGTTGACTCTGGCACTGATCGTTTCTTCGCAATGAAAGTGCGTCGAAAGTAGGTAAGTGAACTGTCTTTTGTTTGACAGTCTCTGACTCATGCTTGCAAACATTTACATCGTTATTTGTAATGCTACTGGATTTTTCTCACAAGGACTGGTTTTGCTCAGAGGCGCTGAAAAACGGTTGGGGTAGGAGGCGAAGGGACTGGTTTTGAAAAATCCTAGCGCGAACCCTGTCAATGCGCACCGTGTTTTTGATCGTGAAAGATGGAGACGCTTTCCAAACGATTAAAAAACCCCAATTTTACCGATAAAGAAATGGAAGTGATGATGGAGGAGATATCAGCTGAGGCAGCAATATTGATGACTGCACTGGGGACAGCCGTCACAAACCAAAAGAAGCAACAGATTTGGATGCAGATCACAGAGAAAGTGAACGCTGTCGGTGGAAATGCGAGATCTGTCGAGCAAGTAAGAAAAAGATGGAAGGATTTGAAAGCGAGCGTCATCAAAAAGAAGCAAGAAACAGCTAAAACTGGTAGAGGGCCGGCGCCACCTCCCCTGCCTTTTGAAGACTTGGTCTTGGGAGTTCTTGGTGCCAACACCAACCTGACCACAGGAGTACCAGGAAGTAAGTAACAATTTCATTAGTTCACTTTTCAACCTTAGACGTAACAGTCAATAATTTACATGTAAATGGTGGGCTGGGGAAAGGTGTTGCGTGATTTGGGGCAGAACGCGCAGGGGGGGGGGGCTTTATAGGGGGTTGCTTCACCCTCTGGGTAGACATTTTAAAGGGTTTTTTCACCCCGTCAGAGATTATAAAGGGTTGTGACTGGTGTGTAGTGTGTGCGTGTATGTGTGTGTGTGGTGCGCGTGCGTGCAAGTATCACTATATATACAGTAGTGTGTGTGTGTGTGTGTGTGTGTGTGTGTGTGACTGTGTGAGTAACTCTCTGTTACACACTAACACAGCACTCGATACTTGAAACTGAAGTGAATATTTTTTTTTCAATGTGCTATTGATTCCTTACAGTCAGCACAAAGAAAGAAATATATTGATAACATTTTACCGAACTTCTCTAATCCAGCCATGGTGATGCTCTTCGCTAAGCCGTTCTTCGTACAAGCTGAGCCAGTCAGCATGCCAAGCGCAATGCGGCGTGGTAGGCCTAGGCCTAACAGTGCCTGGCTGGCAGCCTGGCACGCACCACAGATCTATATTTAGATCTACGTGGAGAGAGAGAGAGAGAGAGAGAGAGAATCGGAGGTGTGATGCATGGACAGGTACAATAATAGTCTCGGACAATAACGTTGTCTGAGACAATGAAGTCCCGGACTACGCAGGGCATCGTTTTTGTATGCATAGACTGGGACTAGACCTCGGACAACGAAGTCTCGGACAACGAGGTTGGTAGTCTTAGACTTGCGGGGTCACGCTATTTTTAGACTGGGAAATCCCAAAGTTTTGCTACTTTCCTTTCACTGAGTGTTGCTTCCAGCCATATATCGTCGCAGTGTTTGGTAGATCCTTTTAAGCCGACTGTCCGATGGATAGAAGCGATGATTGTGCAACAAATCAGCAGTTGGTGAAGAGGTTGAAGAAGCCCAATTTCATGAAGAAGGAGACAGAAGTTTTGCTCGAGGAGATGCAGGTGGAAGCAGCTGTCATCATGAGCGTGTTTCAGAATGGAGTCACAAACAAGAAAAAACATGAGGCGTGGGCCAAAATCACACGATGCGTAAATGCTGTAGGAGGCAATGCGAGGACTGTTGACCATGTGAAGAAGAAATGGAAGGACTTGAAAAAGGCCGTAGTACAGAAGACACAGGACAAGACCCGTACAGGGGGAGGACCAAAGAGACCAGACCTTCCATTTGAAGACGTCATTCTCGCAATCATCGGTGGAAAAAAATCTGCTCTTATTACAGGAGCTGACGACAGTAAGTCTCTCTCTCTCTCTCTCTCAGGCAGAGGGTTGGACTGACGTGGGGTTGGCGTGAACAAGTTCATCGACAGTCTTATCAACAACATCAAGATGAGGTAAGTTTGTCACTAAGCCGGAGAGAGAGAGAGAGCATTTCAAATTTTGTTCATTACTTTTTCCCTATGCCAATGAATAACATATAGCTTATTCATTGTAGTCTGTTACTAATGCATGCATATATGTGTGTGTGTGTGTGTGTGTGTGTGTGTGTGTGTGTATGTGTGTGTGTGTGTGTGTGTGTGTGTGTGTGTGTGTGTGTGTGTGTGTGTGTGTGTGTGCAGATTTCCAGACTCTGAGCTTCTTGTGGCATTTGGAGTCCTGGGTATCCCTCCTATCACGTTCATCTCGGCATCTGACTTGGATTAGTGGGGTAACAGCAAGCTTCAGGTGCTGCTGGACCATTTTGCTAAGCCCAAGACGCATGCATGGAAGACAGGGGATGGAGAGGAGATGCAGAAACAGTCGCCTGCTTTGATCGATGCTGAGACAGCCAAAGATGAGTGGGTGGATCTGAAGAAAACGGTCAAGGAGCAGATGTACCCCAGGGACAGCACCTCGACACTCTGGCAGCTCATTGCCCGCTACCACCAGCTGGAGTTCACCAACCTCAAAAAACTGGCCCAGCTTGCCCTCACCCTGCCTGTCCACACAGCTGATGTTGAGAGAGGGTTCAGCACTCAGAATATGATTCTGACAAGTCAAAGGAACAGACTGACGGCAGAAAACCAGGCCATGCTGATGAGGGTGCAAATGTAAGGACCAAGAGATGTCAAGGGGGAATCAGAATGGGTGTTCAGGGTGACAGAAAAGTGGAGAGGGAAAAGGAACAGAATGCTTTTCAACAAGAAAGATGACTCAAAATGAATCAATAGCATTAGCGATTCTATGTAGAAACGACACTGTGTGTGTGTGCGTGTGTGTGCAGGAGAGAGAGAGAGAGACTCAGAGAGATAGAGAAAGAGAGAGAGAGAGAGAGAGAGAGAGAGAGAGAGAGAGAGAGAAATTAGATCTTTGACGAACCTAATCAGAGCTTTTGTATTACCATTTTTTTGTATGCATTAAACTTAATACACAATCAATCTGGCTTGCTTTCACAATGTCCGATTGATTTTGTTATGAAGAGGACAAATGTCCCATTACTTCTTGCTGGTCCAGGACATTTGTCCTATAGATACTGCTGAGGATGTACACCCCTGTGCTTTACATTGTCTCCTGAGTGTGTGTGTGTGTGTGTGCGCGCGCGCAACTGTGTGTGTGTGTGTGTGTGTGTACAAACTTCAACAAATTTTTACTCTCAAGTCCCTCTGAAGTGTTCAGCTACGATTGTGTCTCTGATCTTGCTGTCTGTTAGTTTGTCAGGGTAACTGATCACGTGTGGGTATGACTGTTTTTATCTCTCATCCAAGTAGATAGCAAGGAATCTTCACAGTAATATCAACTGACTGGAATGACGTCAGAAGCGAATGATGTCACACTGAAAAATAATCTCCTCATTTTAATGGACAGCTTGTTGCCTATATGTTTTGCTGATGGTGATTTTTAATTGTGACTTTTTATTCATTGTCCCTCATAAAGAAAAACAGGGGCATTTTCTTTTTCACACAGGAATGGCTTGACTGAGTGAAGGAGACGCTGGTCCACTGCCGTCCCAGGAGGAAAGGCTGCCAATCCCCAACAGAGTGCAGCCAGTAAGACTAAGACCATGTGCAGCTGGACTCCTTATAAGGGCAAGCCACACCACAATTGGGTACCATGCGTCTATCTGTCCATTCGTGGTATGCCAATGCCCCAAAGAAATATCAAATCAAATCAAAAGGCTTTGGAAGAAAACCAGTTGGTTTCCCTGCAGGAAGCACTAGCCCACCTAGCTTCCTACACTCCAGACAGGGTGGAGACAATTCATGCACCGGGTATGCCTCAAACCTGTGGTGCTATGGAAATTATGGGCATCCACAGATCCTCCCATGGCCCTCACTACGCCCTTACACCCCCCTGGCTAGCGCCCTCTTTTTCCGGCAGCCATCTCAACACCTGTTCCTGTGCATTTCATACGGCTAAGTTTTTCGCACTTTCTATCTATCGATTCTTTGGCGTTTCTGTTTTGTGTCCAATTATGTCTTCAAACAGGTCGCACAATTAGGTAGCTCGATTGGGAGATCGGTCTAAAATTAAGGCACGATCGCAATCGATTCGCGATCAGTCTGGGCCCTCTACCTCTGGCTCATACATTTGAGCATAACTTCAAGAGCCAAGATCAAGTGTAGATTAAAAAAAAAATCCAAAAAATCGAAGAGGACATCAAATGGGTGGAAAAATATCTCTGAGATTTGTGGGTCTATATGAAGTGACAAGACATTATGCCAAGTCACTTTCAGCTGAAAAATATTTGCAGCCAGGAGATTTTGAAAACCTCTACAACCTGAGCAAAGTAAAACTCTTCACCGATTAAACCTGTCTCCACAGCCCGAGAACCAGTTTTGTGGATCTTGAGCCACATGACAGTCTACCTCAAACCAAATCAAATTATGGTGCTTAGAGCCTCGCCGACCACAAAGGCCTCCATGCCAAGGAAAAAGGTATACAGTGATATGAACTGAGACAAAATCTATGTGTTCATTATGAACTGCAATCTGATGTGCATATGCATCTGTGTTTACCCATTTAGCGTAAATTCATCAAGCATAAATATAAAACTAACCCACATCTCCACAAACATTAAAAGAAACCTGTGCATTTTTTCATCTTGCGTAATACGACCAACTACACACTTTCATACAGAGAACAGTTCAGTTCATTTTCCACAAATGCAACCAACATGAAAGTTGAACAAGCTTTACACAATGCAACCGACACGAAAATATGACAAACTTTACAGAATGTCGCACTTTCACTTTTAGTCCATTGCTGACAACAACAACAAAAACAACTTAAAAAAGACAATGACCTAAAGAAGCAACAAAACAAAATCATTATCAGACACATTTTTCAGCTGGCAGTTTTCACAGAACTCTCTCCATAGGTGACACACACAGACCCAGTCTTACCCCCAACAGACATTAACCGCTCCTACTCTGCTCAGCAGTGGACGATTACAAAAGCTTCACATCCCCTTTCGACGAGATAGTCAGCAGCTTTAAGGCTCTCAATACCTGCACACAACAGATTATATTTTACAACAAAATCCATGTATAAATTTTACATTAATTCTTATAAATTCATTCATTTGCATATTAGCCTTCCAATTCACAAATTTTGTGGGTAAGTTTAAAATCTATTTAAGCAAAAAACAAACAAAACTATCGACCAAAGGGTGATGCAAAACAATAGCAACATGCACTCCGCCTACCCCAAGATACAGCCTGAATTTTGCGTACAGAGAAATATAACTTTGAGAGTGAAATGTAATCTTAGAACATTTTGTTCAAACATGATTTTAAACTACTGGTCTTGTCTCCCGACTGGATGTCTTCATCCACTGGTTTTCATGTATGTTTGCAGACAAGCAGTGATGTATATAATGTGCATCTATGTACGTGTGTGTATGCAGTACTATGTATACCTGTGCCTGTAATTTTCTAACATTAATACATATTTTTACGGGTGTTGTATATAATGTGCATCTATCATGTACGTGTGTGTATGCAGTAGTATGTATACCTGTGCCTGTAATTTTCCAACATTAATACATATTTTTATGGGTGTTTTTAGTTATTTATATATTACCTTTTCATTTCATTACTTTATATAAACAAAGATGGAAAATAAAACAACATAAAATTCACACAACTGTATTCAAGAATTTATGCTTGTTTTTTTAAATGGCTTTTTTTTTTTATTTCATTATTTCACATATACAAACCAAGATGCACTAGTAAACACACAAAAAAATCTAACACACACACACATATACTTGTATCTATGTAATTGTTATTTCATCATTGTAATAATAATAATAATAATAAATAAATAAATAAATTCTTAAAAAAAGAAAAGAACAAAAGATAATCTGTTACAACCTTGAGTTTGGCTTGGCCTGTCGCTCCAGACACCCGCATTCCTAATTTGTGCATGTCGGAGGGTGTCAGCGCCTGGCTGCGCACACACACACACTCCACAATCATCATCAAGCATCAAGCAATAATGTCAGTCAGAACTGCACAAGCTTCAATGGCTGTAAAACTCACAGTAGGTGATGCATTCAACGCCCATCAAGAGATCCATCATTAGCTGGCATTTCAGAATTAAGGTTGCCTACTGGGTGATATATAATGACAGTCAGTGTCAGCTAATAGGACATAATAAAATATACTGTTGAAAGAATTTCAAAAGTGCATGACCTTGTGCAGAGACAAATCACTGTGCTTCCACACCAAACTTTCCACACAACTTTCATAAACATGAAAGACCAGATCTGACAATTTTTGGGGGGGTTACACATGGATATACTTGAGAGAGAGAGAGATGGCCTGATGCCATGGCAACAGAAAAGTTCCAAAAACATAACATTTCTTCTTTTTTTTCCACATCTTCAATCAAAGTGCATGAATGAAGGAGGCAAATCGCTCTCTCACATTAATTGAAATACTCTATTTTTAGAGAAAAGAGCACAGAAATATCAAATGTTAAGATACATATAAAGCCCTCACCTGTTGCCTTCTTCTTTGAAATGCCTGTACAAACTTCTGTACACCTGCAGGAGAGCAGAAAGAGAGATGCATCATTGATTGTTAAGTAGAAAAGACTTGGAGGATACAAGGGAAAGGTGAAGAGATCACCTATCCAATAATCAGACTACTCTACGGACATTTCCATCACAATTCTGTACCAATGAACACGAAACAAATTCATTTTAGAGGATTACTTGCATGAGCATCTATCTTTAGGATCTTGTTCCAATCTGAATGTTGTGCAACATAAGCATTTCCCTAAAACATCATTTTTCTTTTAAAACATCTGTTCATCCACATCACTATCTGAGTTGTTGCTATTTTGTTCGCATTCGTGAGTGCTCCTCGTACCACAACTGAAATTCATCAGTGATGCGCAAACTGACTGAACAGTGACTTATTTAGAAACAAAGAAAGTCAAAATCAAAAGCTATAACCAACCTTGTTTGTTTGTTGTTTTAAGACTTTTTGGGACTGAAAGGGATTTCATTCACTCATTTAAAAAAAAAAAAAAAAATCTGAACCGTCTGAACAAGCTGAACCTTGGTGAAATGAGATCAGTGTGACATCCATCTGAGATGCAGTTTCTACTTCTGTACTTTTAAAGTGGTGCGTCCAATTTTACTGATCAAAAGTAATACAAAAAAAATCCCAGGAGGAAGTCCAAGTCCAGATAAAGAATTGCACATCCTAACCTGTAAACTCCGTCTTTGTCTTACTGAGATGGCAGCCCTTCACTGCTAAATACACTCATCAACAACAGCCTAGGGGTTCTTCTGCATTCATGGACTGCAACACCTACGCTCACACATATGAAGGAACGAGCTTTCACTGGTACATCCATTTTTACCGCACCATGCATGCAGCTATACTGCGTTTTCAGGGGTCCAAAACTGTATGAATCTTGTAGGGCGAGTGCTCTTACCACGTTCACATCGCCCAGCTTGACACGGCCCCTGATAAGCTCTGACACAGACTCCAGCTCCTCCTGGCTCACGCCCACCCATTCCTGGCTCTGGGAACGCAGGGCAGCTCTCGATTCCACTGGGTCTTCTGCAATAATTACATCACATCGATTAATTCCTTAGTCTTGGAAAGCCTAAGCCTTTTCCAGGTTCCTAACTCTGTTGTGACAAAAAGTAGTATGGCAGTAGCCACAATCTGTTTTTCCACCGAAGAGGGAACGAGTTTATACTGTTCACATGAAGGTGTGGATGTTCATTTCACCAGTCACACAAGAGTGGAGGGCAAGAAATGTGGATGCCAGTAGTATAATACAATGAGATAAATCATCACTGGGTGTGGGGTGAGGGGGTCAATGTTCCTGGGTTGTACCTAAGAACCAGTCAGGGTCTTACCAGCTATATGCTGCCAATGCCTGACCAGCATTCTGGGTTCATGTACTGTATGTGTCAGACATCTCAACCCTCCACTCCCCAATATGTATGTGTACAGACACGTGGATGACTGAAGCCTGATAGATGGTATTGAAAATGAATGATGGGTGCCTAAAGGTAGCTGTCAGTCAGCTCCACCCAGGTACGCAAACTGTTGTACAAATAATTATCTTTGTAAAATGCCTAGAGCTTGGTCTCAAAGTGACTGAAGATAGGCGTAACACAAACAACAATAATAACACTAGTTATGACCTTACCAGCTGGTATTATACCAAAACATCCAACACGCGTGTTGGGTTTATATACAGATCAAGACATTAGCTCCCATTCCACCACTTAAAAAAAAAAAAAAAATTCATTAAAAGCAAAACTACTTGTACCACATATGGATCATTACACATTCTTTGACTCCTTGAAATCAGACCACTTACCGACAAATTCACACACAGCAGTAGGGACAGCTGCAGCAGATTTACTCTCTTCACACTCTGTTTCCTGTGAGTCGTCCCCTCTCTCCTCAACACTAACAGTGACAGCAGTCTCTGAAGACAACTGTGTACCATCACCAGCTGTCCGTTCACTGGGATTTACCACCTCTACTGTCTGGATTCCTAAGAGGCTCTGAAGTTCTTCAACTTTGGCTTTATCTGCCTCCGAGCCCTGGTAAAAACAAAACAAAACAAAACAACCACATCTCTTCATAAAATAATAATAAAAGGCAGTGAAGAAAAATACAAGAACTAACAAACACCTCGGTGAAAAATATATAACCAAACATGCACATGAGATATTAGATAATATAAAGTAGCAATGAATTAAATTAAACTTGTAAACCATGTGAGAAAACAAATATAAAATTGAATGGCTATTATAAGAGTGAATAAGTTATGTTTTTTGTGAACAACTGAAAATTTTACTCTGAAACAGAGCCAGCAAGTTAATCTTCATAGTAGATCACTCACAAAAATATTCTACAAAGAAACAAAAAAACGAACAACAAAAAACAAAAAAACAAAGAAAAAAGAACACAAACTCAAGTTAAAGAAAAAGAACAAACAAAAACTCACCTCAACCAAACAAAAGACCATAAACATGTATTCAATATGCACATTACATTTTTTTTCTAAAATAAACTTGGACTGACAAATAGAAAGTAACTCATGCACTCTCTCCCAAACACCACCCCCCACAAAAGAGAAATATCAAAAGTTACACTTCTACAGATAACACTTGCAATTCCATAAACATGCACCTAACACTTACAGTTATACACACTCTCACACTGCGACGGGTATAAATGCATGTTTTCTAAACTGTCAGAAACACATACTTGAACTCCTCTGAACTCTTTTTTTGGAACAATTTGAATACTTTTCTTTTTATGGAACACTCTGAATTTATTTCAAACTCAGACCCTGATCCGCATTTGGTATGCATGCAACACTTATCTACACGGCACACACACAATGTTTTCCTGCAACAAATCAAATTCTCTTTCTGGAGGCTATTATGTACATTTAAGGCCCGTTTTGCAGGGTCCAGAGCTTTTCAGGTGCGCTGCTTACTTTTCTTCGACTATTTATGCGACTCAATACCATACCCCGCACTCGGTTCACCATGTGTCTCACAAAACTAATAAACCACCTGCAGACAGAAAGCAAGTGGGTGACCCTAGGAAAGCCAAAAAATGAACTCAGGAAGATCCTGACATGAACTGCAATGAAATCTAGACAGTGGGAATCACTGGAAGCAGGAGGAGTGTGACTTACCCCCATTCCAACCTGATACTGAAGCTGCTGCAGCGCCTGCATGGCAATGGGAATCTGAGATCGGAAATACTCCATCGCCTCCTGCAACAGTGACAGCAACCTGGCTTATAAAAACATGGGACACCAGTTCCATTATGTTCATTGAAGATCAGTGGTTAATACACGGTTTAGAAGACCTAAACTTTTAAAAAGATTGTTGGAAACATCTCTATGTGTGAAGTCACAAATGCTGCTTGCCTCGAGCGTTCAAAAGACATGCAAACATATCTATAAAGTCTAAAAAGCACTGTTTCACATGCATGGCTGCTGTTTTCTGCCTCTTGTGGAAGATGACATGAGCAAGGACTTTACTTCAACATGACTTTACTTCAACACTGGCTGATAAAACTTTAACACGACGACTTTTATGCAGACAAGATTTGCACAAAATTGCTGTATTTCAATTTTAATAAACCTGACTTGAACAACACAACTTTTCAACACTGACATGACTTTACATCAAACGCTCTGGCTTAATGTCTACACTTACAACTTGCGCTTTCTGAATCTCTGCTGCCTCCTGCACCAAAGCCTTGTATTCATCTTTCACTGCATTCACTTTGCGCAGCAGCTCCAGAGGATTTCTCTGAAAAATATAAATCAAGAACCTTCTAACTAATAGTAATATGTATCATTACATCTCTAAGACCTAGTGTCAGATAAAAACAATGGAAAATATACATGGGAATAGTGGTCATACGGGACCAAGGGAAAAGCATTTTATAAACAATAGTAATAACTTAGTATCTAGATATACTCTTTTACCAGCAAAGGATTTTTTGAGAAAATTTAATTTCTACTTCACCACATTATGGTGAATAAAAAATTTTTTTTTGGGGTAAAACTAATAATAATAAACATGATGATGAACAAACTGTTTTCTTGAGTCTGCATAACTGCTTTCAAACATGTTTGTTCATTTCATTGTATTAATCACTCTTGGTTCAGGACTTTTTTTTTTTTTTTTTTTTTTTTTTTTTAAATTCTTACCAACACAAAAGCACACTGTACACAAATCCACAAAGTTCTAGAGACAACACAAAACACAGATATAAAGAATTCCAAAGAGAGAGAGAGAGAGAGAGAGAGAGAAACTGCAAACATCTATTTCTTCCATAAGTCGTGTTTGAGTATGTGTGCATGTCTGTGTGCTTCGTGGTCTGACAGACATCTTGTTGTCATGTGTTACAAGAGATTTGAAAAGGCTATATAAAATACTGATGTACTGTTATCATCATCTGAAGTTGTGTCCTCATAGTTCACTGACTCTGTTATCTCCTGCAGCCTGATCCTGGCATCGCAGTTCCAGTTTTCTTGACAGGTGATTAAGGTCTGACTCTGCTTTTTGGAACTGAAACACACCAACAGTACACAACATGAACACTCGTAACAAATTCAATCATTCTGTTTTATTATCACAAAAACAACAAAAAATGCTTGCTGTCAGTTGAAATTATTGTGTTTCATTCCATGCATAAATTCCCAAATTCGTGTTACAATAGTTTTACAGGTTCAAATTTAACTCTTTAAAAAAATTTTTTTTTTAAGTGCCAGTCGGGCACTCTGGACAAAACATTTGACTCTTTGATTGCCAAACTGTGGTTTTGGGTGCCAGCATAATAAAATAAAATAAAATTTACATTTGTGTTGATGTTTGGAAAACTGCATTCAAAATGTCCTCAAGCCTGAACCCCATGGGCCTGTTGATAGCTTCTTTACTCTTTCTGCCACATCTTGCTCAATAGAGAGCAGAACTCTCCCTGCTGCCGTCTCTGACACAACCTTTTTTCTGGTTTCTTGTCTTTCCATGGACAACTTGTGCACTTGAGACTGGGAGTGCCTCACGAGTGTGAACCTTTTTGATCACTTCTGATCCATCATCAATTTAATTTTTTGCTTTTCCAATCCCACCTCCCATCTGTTTGGTCTCCTGACACGGTACACACACGAGCACTTGGGTGCCATCTTTCATCATTTCAACAGTGTGCCTAGGTAAGTGCCTAGGTAAGTCTTTCTGTCAGGCTTCATTGTACATGCACTGGCTCTTTGCTCTTTGCTTTTTACTGCTGTTTATTCTTTTTGTCATCCTCATCTGTTTCGGAAGCCTTTCTTTTAACAATGAAGATGGAAAACATCGTTCATCACGAACGTGCCATGAATGTAAACATGATCATCTGATCGCACACGCACCAAGATGCCACTCTGCGAAGCGAACTGCAGCAGATGACACTTTACATTTCGATTGACCACGTTCGAACTTGCTTTCTTGGGGTGTCTTTTAATTAATTTTCTTTCACCTCTATCAATTTTTGAGTGTCAACTGGGCACTCTCGACAGAAAATGTGCATGCCCGCACCAACTTTTCGTAGCATTTGCATTCCCAAGTTTGCCTTCACTGCTGTTCTGCATGAACTTTTTACTAATGGCTGATAGAACCGCATATACAAAAATCTAACCAGGAATCAAACTTTTGATCCACAGATTGGTCACGTGACGCTCAACACCCCCTCTTAACTGTATTTGCCAAAATCTTACCTGGTGACAAGTTCTTTCAAATAAACCCTCCTCTGTCTTTTACCTTGCATGTAAGAACTATTTCAATGCCTCTGGGATACACAAACGCAGAGACAAAGGATCCAAGATGGCCGCAGAACCCCCCAGGGGTCCATTACATTCTTTTAATTCAAGTGCAGACCCACCAGTCGATGTGTACTGTCAAAAGGATGATGCGATTTTCTGGTTGGCAAGGTGCATACTGATAAAGCTGCCTGTTATTAGCACTGTCATAAGCACTGCTTGGTCTTCTTCTTCTTCTGTTGTGTAGCCACAATCAACACATTGATTATTTTGCCACATATTGGGGGGGTTTCTGCAGACCAGTTGCTTGAAAAAAAAAACCCAACAAAAAACAAAAACAAACTATGTGGATTGATTTTATACATGTCTGGAAGACATCTTGCAGGTTGAACCCCCCCCCTCCCCCCCCCCAATTTTTTTTTTTTTTTTTTTACTCCAATCACATTCGCACTCTCCCTCCTGCCCACTAACTGTATCAGAGGGGACGAGAAGTGACAGGCAGGCATCCTATTGATGGCCCCTGGCACACCCGCTGCAGCGCCCTCCTTCCAGCACTCCCCCTACCCACTACTTACCTAAACATTCACTCTCACATTCATACCCGACAATTGCTGTAATTTATGGTTTTGCCTACTCTTGGAGTTTCACAGCAGCGAGACTGTCAAGAGTGGTGACCTTGAGGTGAGAGGTGACTCTGCTTTTGAAGCTGCTGGGGGAGTCTGCCTCAACAATGTCTGCTGGGAGTTCATCCCACTCACGAATGGCACGTGGGAAGAAAGAAAAGAGCTGATACTGCTGTTTATGATTCACAAGTCATTGGAACTGTTGGTCATGTGATCTTCTGTCTCTCATAACTGGTTTTTGGAGGACACTTTTGTTGACTTGCACCAGGTCGTTGTGTATTTTGTACAACATTGTGACCCTTGCTGCTTGACGTCGTTTCTGGAGAGGCGGCCACTTGAGCTTTTCAAGCATGTCTGTTACACTTGCACGCCGGTGGTAGCGGTTGAGGACGAATCGAGCTGCTCTTCTCTGGATGTTCTCTAATTTCTTTATGCATCCTGTCTTGTGTGGGTCCCAAACTGAGCTGGAGTATTCTAACAATGGTCTTACGAAGGTTAGATAAGCTTTTTCTCTCAGCTCGTTGGAGGCAACTTTCAGATTTCGTCTCAAGAATCCAAGGACTTTGCTTGCTTTCTTTGTAATGTTGTTGATGTGTTCCTCGCACTCTAGATCTGTCTTCAAGGTAACTCCCAGGTACGGCGCTGATTGTACTATTGATAGCTCGTGTCCGTGCATTTGGTACTTGTCGCTGATTGTACTTTTGCAGTGAGGGATTTTGAGTAGCACATTTGCCCGGGTTGAAGGCCATCTCCCATTTCCGTTCCCAGATTTGGAGATGCTCAAGATCCTCTTGCAGGTGGGCATGATCTTCTGCAGATGATATTGTGCGGTAGATGGTCCCATAGCTTGGTGGGGAACTGTCAGGGCACTGCGATGCTGACTCGTGCACTAGCCTTCATTCTGGACGATCACATCTGACTGAGTCAGTGAGTGATTGTGTTGCAGCAAATGTCAGCCCTGTCAACTCTTCAACGTTGTCAGACTTTTTTCACCCTCTTTGTCTGCATCTTCTTCTCTTCCCCTTTACCGCTCCTTTGAGGATGGCTTTGGCAAGGCCGTCTGATCTTGTGGTATGACCAGCACTACGTACCATTAAAAAAAAAAATCTCATGAGTACATTACTTGATGGTGTTGTTCCTTCCTAACCCCCAACCGTCACAATCAAGTCAAGATTCCTACACCCCTCCCTCCCCTTCAAAGTGGGTGCACTGCATCATGTACAAGGCTGTTCGATAGCTTTACGTCAGTGGTAAGGAAAACGTAGCGAGGTTGGCAAAAAAAATGAGCAGTCGACAAGAGGTGACACGGTAAGGAAAACGTAGCGAGGTTGGCAATAAATGAGTAGTCGACATGAGGTGACGCTGGGCAGCGCTTCTGGGAGATTTCAGTTTCAGTTTCAGTAGCTCAAGGAGGCGTCACTGCGTTCGGACAAATCCATATACGCTACACCACATCTGCCAAGCAGATGCCTGACCAGCAGCGTAACCCAACGCGCTTTGTCAGGCCTTGAGAAAAAAAAGGTGAATAAATAATAGATAAGCGTACATACGTCCAATACCAACAACTTCAAGAACCTTATCGATAATCACAAAATTTTAAAAGACATTTGGTTTGACTTTGATGGTCCAAGATAATTGTAACTGGGTCTACTTAGACTGAGACAAGACAGATAACGACATAGCATAAAGAAGGCCGTGAGGCCTTGTGCTAATCATAAATGAGACGGGGCGTAAAAAGCCGTGAGGCTACGATGATCAACATCAGCCCCTAACCTGAACCTGAACCTGAACCTGAAGCGTACATAAATAAGTAAATAAATACTGGGAGAGCTCGATGGAACACGGAGTCAAATTCCTTAATTTTGGCGGCGCTTCTTTTGAGAAATAGAACAGCTCAAATATTTAATGAAAACAATCACTAAATGCTGCAACAGTGTCAAAAGCCATGCGTAATAGATCAAGTTCACAAACGAAAAAATATCTAAAATTTACCTTTGCTTCCAACATTTCACTTGCTGCCTCCATGATGAAGAAGTCACGTGATTTTGTAAAAGTGCAGCTCAAACATGATTGGTTATTTTAAGCGCGTTGTTCGAAACGAAAGCAGAGTGCTCTGTCCTTGTTCTGCACACATTTAAGAAAAACAGACCAACCTGAAGTAATTAATAGATTGCTGAAAAACGATGAGTTAGTTTGCCTTTCAAAAAAGTGCACAGAGAAGAAAATGAACCAGTATGTATTACAAATGCTTGCATATTTGTAACTGGATTCACGTAGTTCATCAGGTCCATTGATCATGAATCGGTTTCAAACCATTAATTTTTACAGTGATGTTAACCTAAGTTGAATCGACATGGAACAAAAATCATTTGCATGTGTGTTAATCGTGTGTAAACGCAGTTAAGTGACCTTCACATGAACAAGAATGATGGCTGTGTCATTGTCAAGACGTGATAATGATTACTATGACGTTAAACGATGCTGAATGCTTTTGTGTTCCCCAGCCCCACCCTCACTCTCTGTTATCAACTTACACTTCATCTTCTTCTTTCCGTTACACGATCAACATTGACTTGCCGATGACTCTGTCGTTGTTCATGCATGCTGGGTATTTTCGTGTCTCCATAACCCACCGAACACTGACATAGGTTACAGGATCTTTAACGTGCGTATTTGATCTTCTGCGTGCGTATACACACGAAGGGGGTTCAGGCACTAGCAGGTCTGCACATTATGTTGACCTGGGAGATCGGAAAAATCTCCACCCTTTACCCACCAGGCGCCGTTACCGTGATTCGAACCGGTGACCCTCAGAAAGTCAGATTGAAAGTCCAACGCTTAAACCACTCGGCTATTGCGCCCGCCCACTCGGCTATTGCGCACTTAGTTACAGTACAGTCATCATGGTTTTCGTTATGCGATATAGATGAATGTTATAGCTAATTAACCCGTTCAATGCCAGGGAAATGTAACTCCTGCTGCAAGGGAATTTATATATATATATATATATACATACAGAAATGTCAAGTTTGTTTTCTTGCAACAAATATCTACAATTAATGAAATATGGTTTTCTTATCAAATCACCCTAACAGTCTTTGTGTTTCATGTTATGCATGCATACACCCAGGCATTTTATTTTGTTTTGATTATGGGATGAGGGCTCATTCTCAAGTTTTTGGTTTAATCATTCAGTGACTCCATAGAAGAAGGAAGAAAATAGGTGGAAAAAGATCAATCTTCTGATATTGTTAATCACAATAAGCAAAACTGATTCTAAAACTTCTGCTTCAGTGAAAAACCTAGAGATTTCCCCTCTGTATGAAATTATGCTTAATTAACTGCTGTTCAGAAGTCCTGTTGATGATTTCAGACAAGCAGATGTGGCAAATATTCTTCCTCTTCAGCGTCTGAATGCCAGCCTAGCTAGACTGGGCGACATGATTGAGCGTGTCAGGTATTACAGTCAGCGAGCATCTTCCATTGCCCGACTGGACTTGTGTGTTTCTTGGTGTCGAGAGATGATTTGTCAGGTATGTTTTGGGTTACTTGATGTCTGGTATTTCACATCATAGGTTTACATTTTGTTTCCCTTTCTCAAGGAGATGTCACTGAATGTATTCTGACTAATCATATCTATACCCCGTCTCGCCAGCTCCGTTCTTCCTCTGATACTCAACTTCTCAGGATACCTCACGTTAGAAGTAAGACCTACGGACACAGTTCGTTTTCTTTTCAATTACCAAAGACGTGGAACAAGCTCCCTGATAACCTCAGTCATTCTGATTCCCTCGCATCTTTTAAATCTCGTCTCAAAACTCACCTTTTCCCTAAAGGCCTAAGCAATAAGTTCAATTGTGGCAGGTCCACTTCCTTTGCGTTAGCTGGTCTTGACTATGTGTGTATACATATGTATGTGTACATAACTACATGCATGTATATGAATGTGTATTGTGTGTGCGTGTGTTTATGTAAGTTTGTGCCTGCCTGTGTGCGTATGTGTTAGGGTAGCTGTTAGATACACTTGTATGTTAAAATGTATATATGCAGTGTGCGTGTGTGTATGTGTGTGTGTGTGTGTGTGTGTGTGTGTGTGTGTGTGTGTGTAGTCACATTTTGGTGTGTGTATGTAACATTGATGTAATGTTTTATGTTAACAAAAGCGTTTTTGTAAAGCACCTAGAGCAGATTTCTGTATAGTGTGCTATATAAGTATCCATTATTATTATAATTATTATTATTAATCCATATATGCTACACTGCATCTGCTAGGCAGAGATGCCTGACTGCATGATAACCCAGCATGCTAGTCAGGCCTTGAGTGCATGCATGTATTTTATGTGTGTGCCTATCAGAGAGGATTTTTCCAACATAATTTTCCCAGAGGGTAACACTTCAGTGTTGTTACATTCGATTTAGACGGAATTAAGTGACAGGGTTTAAATTTCTGGAGAAACAATGAATACATGAATGGAGTGTGCTTTCTATAAATCAACTGAACGGAACTGTAGTACTTTTTGCATGTCTGTGGATGCATGCACACATACACACACATGCATGCATGCACAAACACACTCACTTAAAAACATTCACACTTGCACAATCATACCAAAATGATTGATATATATGTATATATATATATCTACATTCATGGCACAGATAGATCACATATCTACATATATATGGCACAGATAGTGGCAGAGAATCCTTTTGAAAAGATGATTAGAGGACAATTCATCCTTGCTACCTTAGCCATTGTAATATTTTATTATAAATACAACGCTCCTCTCTCTCTCACAAAGTGTGAAATTCTTTCTCATGGATATATCATATTCATAATTGTATTCAGTTCTGTAGATATGTATACATTCATAGTGAAGGGAAATATGGAGCAGAAAAAGCTCCACTTCATCTCTAGTTCCTTTTTTTGTTTTGTTTGTTTCTGTTTCACAGGGGTATATCAGAATGCGAGAGTTTGTCCAAGGAGGACTGGAGTACCGCACACTGACTGACAGGATTCAGGAGCTGGAGGGACAGCTGCAGCAACTTCTGAAGGAAAAGGTCTGAACATTTGTTTATTTGCCCCTGAAAACGGAGTATGGCTGCCTACATGGCAGGGTGAAAACGGTCATACACACAAAAGCCCACTTGTGTACAATACAAGTGAACATGGGAGTGGCAGCCCACAAACAAAGAAGAAGTTTGTTTATTTATCTTATTCATCTATTTATTTGTTTATTTATTTTATCTATTTTATGTATTTATCAGTCCATTTATTTATATTTTGTATTCTGTTGTTTTTTTGTTTTTTAAAATTCATTTTGATTTCATAAACATTTACACACCAGTGATAAGGGCTGGAGGCCTCGTTTCGGCATGGTGTTGTGTCCATGGGAAAGTTACTATATTCCAGTTGTTCATCACTCCGCCCAGGTCTGAATGGGTACCTGACTTCACTTTTGGGAACGTTAAAAGAGTGGAGGGAGAGAGTCTGGCTACCACCTTTCTATGCCAAGCCCTTAACACGGTGGTCATGTAATTTTTTATTTTGGTAGAATTGTCCGTGCTTATGTTGAATCAGAACAGACACAAGTGTGCACCACCGAAGTGACTCAGCAGCAGTGCAGGGTCTCGTCTCCTCTGGTGTGTGGCCTCCTGGCAACTAATAATCGATAGTTTTCCTGTGAACTGCTGGTGCTGAGACATTGACAGACAAAGGTGGGTGCCCGGGGCTGTGTAGAAGGGATTCGGAATGAACGGTGTGGGAGTAACTCTGCTAAAACGATGCAGATGATGGGGCAGGAAAAAAAACCCTTTCATTGCTGAATCTGTTTGTTACAGGAAGATCTGGAAAAAATGGCCAATAAAGAACAGTCGGTGGAGCACCAGGCCAAGGGTTTGAAATGTATTCAATGTCAGTGCAACATTGGGGACAACTCACTGCTTCCTTCTTGTCAGCACCCCCCACCACCACCTCCACCTCCACCTCCACCTCCGCCTCCGCTTCCGCCAGTGTCTCAAACCAGAGTTCGTTTCACTGTTGTCAAGAAATCTGCCTTGAAGACAAAGGACAGTACCAGAGAAAATGTAGGTGAATACAGGTTGATTTAGAGTGAATTTTATATTTAGTTTGAATGTGGACACTCACTCAGTCTGGCTCCGCGACTAAGCCATTTTTGGCGTTAGTAGGGGGCTTAGTAGGTGGTGTCCTAAGAATATTGAATCAGAACAGGCACCACTGAACACCACCGAAGTGACTCAGCAGCAGTGCAGGGTCTCCTCTGGTGTGTGGCCTCCTGGCGACCTATCATCGATGGTTCCCAGTGGACTGGAACTGTGACGGATGAACCAAGGTGTGGTCGTGTATGGGGGAATCTAGAATGAGCGACGTGGGAGTAATGCCACTGAAACGGTGCAGATGATGGGGCAGCACAAAAAAAAAAAAAAAAAAAAAAAAAAATTACTGCATGCCCTGGTGGCCTTAAAAATTTCTGGGGCCTTTAACATTTTAAAAAAAACTTGACATTGTCTATGCTTGTCACAGCTGATGTTGTGTAAAGTGATGAATGTTAGTAAGCAATTCATGGCTTTTGCTGAATGAACTGGAGAGAACTGTGAATAACTGGTGTGTGTTGTTGAGAGGCAAGTGAGTACATGTATGTTATATGAAATATGTCATTTTGATCAGATCGACTTGTTTCACTCCCAGATCTAATTTTAAGTGTCACTGCTGCTTACAGCTCAGTCGACCACACTGCGCAATATCACATTAAAAAAAAAAGAAACATAATTCATATAATAAACGTCAATTTTAGATATTATTCATATATCAAGCGTTAGTTCAGTGTATGAATTTTGATACTTTTTTTTTCATTTTCTGTGCATCCGTTTACAGGAACAAAGGTCACGGCCGGTGATCACGGCAGAAGATCTGCAGAGAGTCAAGTTGCGACGTCCAGAGGACAGACCAGTGCACACGGAAAGGGTACGCCCTTTTCTTTTTTCTTTTTTTTTTCAGGATTTGTTCTCTGTGGATGATCCCCCCCACCCCCACCTAATAATAATAATAATAATAATGGATACTTATTTAGCACACTATCCAGAAATCTGCTCTAGGTGCTTTACAAAAACGCTTTTGTTAACATAAAACATCATATCTATGTTACATGCACACACCAAAATGTGACTACACACACACACACATGCACACACACACACTCACACACACACACACACACACACACAAACACACACACGCTGCATACATACATTTTAACATACATGTGTATCTAACAGCTACCCTAACACATACGCACACATAGGCAGGCAGAAACTTACATAAACACACGTACACGCGGTGTGCACACCTTGTGTCTCTGTTTTCTTCATTGTTCTGTTTAATTTATTTCTGCACAAGATTCAGCGCTATATAAATACCATTATTATTATTATTATTATTATTATTATTTCATCTATTGATGGCTCACCACTTGTATTTTGTTGTGAATGTGTATGCAGTAATCAATAATCAGATTCAAATGTGGTGAAGCATTACATGCTTTATAACAACACTAAAATCAGAAAAGGAATTAAAAATAAAATCTCTAAGTTACCTGTGATAATAACACAACAGAGAAAACGTGGCAAGTGCCTAATTAACCTCGCCCCCTCACAAAGAGCAAAAGGCGAACAGAAATATATATATCTATTATGTTTTATTATATGAGAAAAATGAAATCAGGGCAGAAAGGACAAAGAAGAAACCATAGAATTTCTGAGATCAGAAAGCTTTGAGCAAATAATTAGTAATACACACACACACACACACACACACACACACACACACACCTACACACATGTATACATGCATCTTGTATTTGTGCACAAAAAAATTTGAATTCTGCATTAAAATTTTTTCTGTTATGTTCAACAGACGCACACACGTACAAACTCAGTTACACCAAACATGTACATGCATCCAGTACATGCTCACACACATGCAAAAAAAAAGTGGAATTCTGGTTGGTCTGGTAGTTTTTTCTGTGTTTCTGTGCATTGTATTTTCACATTCCCACGGAAATTGTCCAGCCCACAGACACGCCGCAGAATGGAGGGGAGCTGCGACGAGCGGCGCTGAGAAAAACACAGTCTGCAGTGATTCTCAGGGATGTAGGGAACATGATGCCCATGTGAGTTTGGTGCGTGGGGTTGTGTATTGGTGGGAGGTGTGTGTGTGTGTGTGTGTGCGTGCGTGCGTGCGTGCGCTTGAAGACAGTGGGTTTGTATGTGTGTGTCGGGTGTGTGTGTGTGTGTGTGTTTGTGTGATTTCTTTGTGTGTGTATGTGAGTGTGCTTTTAGGACAGTGGGTTTATGTATGTGTTCTGCCTGTTTGTGTGTGTGTTCTGTGCGTGTGTATGTGTGCATGTGTTATCTTCTTCTTCATTCGTGGGCTGCAACTCCCACGTTCACTCGTACGTACATGAGTGGGCTTTTACGTACATGACCGTTTTTACCCCGCCATGTAGGCAGCCATAGTCAGGAGTGTGCATGGTGGGTGTGTTCTTGTTTCCATAATCCACTGAACACTGACATGGATTACAGGATCTTTAACGTGCGTATTTGATCTTCTGCTTGCGTATACACACGAAAAGTGGTTCAGGCACAAACAGGTCTGTATATATGTTGACCTGGGAGATTGCAAAAATCTCCACTCTTTACCCACCAGACGCCGTTCCTGAGATTTGAACACGTGACCCTCAGATTGAAAATTCAACGCTTTAACCACTCGGCTATTGCGTCCGTCATGTGTGAATTAAAAAATGATCCCCATATGCATTTTGTTCATGGGACTGGGTGTATTGGTGGGGAGATGTGTGTGCATGTGGTTCATTGGTATTGGTTATCAGATCCTGGATTATGCATATAAAGAAGAAAGTTTCCTTACTTAGAATTGAATGTTAGAACTTTGATTATTTTAGTGGTTTGACACCACCTTTCTCGGCAAAAGTGATACAGGAAAGTGTTGGGTCGGATAGGCTGTGAATGAACTAAGTTGTTTGTGTGTGATTGTGGAAAGTGTGTGTGTGTGTGTGTGTGACGTGGAAAAATTTGATCTCCATGAAAATTTGCCGCATGGGTTTGTGTGTATTGGTAAGAAGTGTGTGAGTGTGTTTTTGAACAGTGTGTGTGTGTCTGTGTCTGTGTCTGTGTCTCTGTGTGTGTGTGTGTGTGTGTGTGTGTAATTTGGAGAATGATCCCAGTGCAAGTTTGGTGCATGAGATTGTGTGTTTTGTTCGGAGGTGTGTATGTGCTTGTGGATAGTGTGTGTGTGTGTGTGTGTGTGTGTGTGTGTGTGTGTAATCTGGAAAATGATCCCAGTGCAAGCTTGGCGCATGGGATTGTGTGTACTGGTGAGACATTCTGGACAATGGGGTTTTTTTGTGTTTTGTGTGTGTGTGTGTGTGTGTGTGTGTGTGTGTGTGTAAGATCTGGAAAATGGATCAACACGTATGTTTTGTGCATCAGATTATGTGTATCACTATCACAGTATCAGACAAAAAGTTCTGTTAGTTTTTTCACTCACACTATAACTCATGTTCTTTGTGTTTTGTTTTTCACATGCAGTTTTGGATGTGTTCACTGACACAGTTCAGTGATCACAAACTGAACCGACTCTTTGTTGCGTGTGTGTGTGTGTGGGTGCTGGTGTGTTTTGTTTTTCACATGCATGTTTGGATGTGTTCACTGACACAGTTCAGTGATCACAAACTGAACCGACTCTTTGTTGCGTGTGTGTGTGTGTGGGTGCTGGTGTGTTTTGTTTTTCACATGCATGTTTGGATGTGTTCACTAGCACAGTTCAGTGATCACAAACTGAACCAACTCTTTGTTGCGTCTGTGTGTGTGTGTGGGTGCTGGTGTGTTTTGTTTTTCACATGCACGTTTGGATGTGTTCACGGACACAGTTCAGTGATCACAAACTGAACCGACTCTTTGTTGCGTGTGTGTGTGTGTGGGTGCTGGTGTGTTTTGTGCAGACAAGCGGATGAAGTTGTCAAGCAGAAGCGGGTTTTGAAGAAAACGACCTTGAAAAGGTGTGCGCTGCAAAGTGTATCGCTTTCAGTTATACTCTCTCTCCTCTCCCCGTCTCTCCTCTCTGTCTCTCTCTGTCTGCTCCCCGCCACCCTCCCCCCGTCTCTCTCTCTCTTATCCAATTTCCTACGGTACAGTTCTGTTCCTGATAAGTTAGAGGCGAGAACTGTTAAAAACTGAATAACACACACACACATGCACACACACGCACGCGCGCACACACGCACACGCATGCACACACGCACACACACACACACACAAAGAAAAAAGATCAGTACGAGGTTTTAAGATTGTTTACAATGGGTTTTGGATGGGCCAAAGATTTTTGTCAAAATTACGTTTGGAATACCTGGTGTCCAATAACTTTTTAAATCATCATTGCAGATTAGTGATTGCATGCTTCTTCTTCATCTTCGTTTTGTGGGCTGCTGTCTCCCGTGTTTACTGATATATATATATACCAGTGGACTTTTAGCTATAAATGCATGACTGTTTTTACCTCACCATACAGGCAGCCATACTCCGTTTTCAGAGGTAGTGATTACATGCCTTTGTATGCAAGAGATGGATGTGAAAAAAGTCATACCAACAAACCCCCCCCCAAAAAAAACCCCAATGACTAATCTTTTCCTGAAGAGCAGCAAGTGAACTGTTTCAACAGAAAGACAAGTGATAAGCTAGCTGTCTTGTCTCTCGTTTCTTCTGCCCTGCATCTTCTGTAAGAGGATTCAGTCCAGGGTGAATGCTTACTCAGTTTCAGTTTCAAGGAGGCGTCAAAGCACGCGGACTGATTCTCATTGATCCCTTTTCACTGCATATTATCTGCTTACTCTTGTCTGTTTATTCTTGTTTTGGCTGCCGGAAAAAGAGGGCGCTAGTCAAGGATACACAGGGGAGGTAACCTGCTTCGGGAGGTTATCGGCCGTAGCTACTTTCGTTTTCTCCGCATAGGCGGGTAATAGTTTGCACAGGACAGGAATCAGACCCTTGCCGGAGTCTGCACTAGTGGGTCACGGTAAGTATGTTACTTAAACGTAATTTTAGGTAGAAAATTTCCTTTTTGTTTGAAAAAAATTGTCCGTTTTTATCTTTCATAGTCCACTGCTGTTTGTTTTCAGAAGTCCCGGTGGCACTCCACTGAGGGATCGTAAACGCAGACGGGAGTCAGGCCAGGGGCTGACACCGATGATGAACAAGGCTCTCAGACTCAAGTTCCAGGTACAGTGATGCTGTGTCAAAACTCACCCATGTCATCATCATATTTTTGTCTCATATTATGTTATGATTGTTTTGTTGTTGTTGTTTTTTTTATTATGATGGTGTTTCAAGGCAAGTGTGATGGTAATTTTGTTGTTTTATACTTATGTTATTTATTGTCTTTTTTCTTTCTTTTTTTTTTCTTTTTTTTTTCTTTTTTTTCTGGTTATTTTTTGCTGTTTTTTGTTGTTGTTATTATTGTTTTTGTATGTTTATGTTATGATTGTTTTACATTTATGGCATTTTCTGGCACAATGTCATAATGATTTATTACTGTTATCTTACGTTTATGCTGCTTAGTGTTTCAGGCCAAATATAATGATTTTGTGATTGATATTTCATACCTTTGTTATTATTGTTATTTTAAATTTATGTTATAATCATTCCATCTTAATGTTATCATTGTTATTTCATATTCATGTTGTTATGGTTATTTCATAGTCATGTTATTGCTATTTCATATTCATGTTATTACTGTTATTTTATTTTATAATTATGCTATGATTATCTTATTTTAATGTTACTGTTATTTCATATTCATGTTATTGCTGTTTCATATGCATGTTATTATACTATTTCATATTCATGTTGTCATCATTATACTTACCTGTTATGTGGAGTGATGGCCTAGAGGTAACGCGTCCGCCTAGGAAGCGAGATAATCTGAGCGCGCTGGTTCGAATCACGGCTCAGCCGCTGATATTTTCTCCCCCTCCACTAGACCTTGAGCGGTGGTCTGGACACTAGTCATTCGGATGAGACGATAAACCAAGGTCCCGTGTGCAGCATGTACTTAGCGCACGTAAAAGAACCCACAGCAACAAAAGGGTTGTTCCTGGCAAAATTCTGTAGAAAAATCCACTTTGATAGGAAAAACAAATAAAACTGGCACTGTAGTATAGCGACATGCTCTCCCTGGGGAGAGCAGCCTGAATTTCACACAGAGAAATCTGTTGTGATAAAAAAAAAAGAAAAGAAATACAAATACAAATACATGATGTTGCAGGCCCAGTCTCCCTGCCTGTCGTCGGAATCAGACAGCAGTCCTTTCTCCAGTCCAGACAACCTGCAGCCATCCACAGGGGCTGTCGGCTCCTCACCTTTGACCCGGAAACACTCTCCGTAGAACCGTTCGTTGATTGCATTATTTTGTGTCACGTCGGTCATGAGGTGCTGATTGAAGAGATGCTTTTAAAAACAGACTGAGGAGAAAGGCCGAAAGCCACACAGACAGACAGACCAGCGTCAAACTTCATGTGTGGGCCGCGTGGGAGGGACTGTTGCTCCTGTATTGGTCTGTCCAGCCCCACACATCCGACGCTACTGTGTCAGGTCACATCACCCAGGGTGCGGCTCTTAAGCCTCTCAAGATTGACAGCTGTCAATTTCTTTTTTTTTTTGTATTGCATTGCAGTGCACTCCTGGTTGTTTTTTTTGTTTTTTTTCTGTATTGATTTCTTTATGTGTTGGTAATATCTGATCTGCTTTTTCATGGTGATAGTCATGCCACTGCAGGAATACCTTTCTCTTTGTTTCTCCCCCCCCCCACCCCACCCCCCCTCCCTCCCCCACCAGATTTTGCCAATATGTATGCTGATTAGTGTCTTACCACTGCAGTGATACACCTTTCTGTTTGTTTCTTCCCCACCCCCCCCACCCCCCACCCCCCCGACCAGATTTTGTCGATATGTATGCTGATTTGTGTCTTACCACTGCAGTGATACCTTTATGTTTTTCCCCCCGGCAGATCTTTTTTTTTAATGATATGTGTGTTGATTAGTGACAGGCCGCTGCTATGATATCTTTTTGTTTGAGTTTTTCTCAGATTGTACGGGTGTGTTCATCTGTTATTCTCTTTTGCAACATTTTTTTCCACAGACAGCCTCTGTTGACATGGACTCCTTGTTGTTAACCGAAAATATAATCTGTACCAATTCTCCATTATGTTGTTTCTTTCAAAAGACTAGCAACGTGCGCAATAGCTGAATGGTTAAAGCGTTGGACTTTAATTCGGAGGGTCCCGGGTTCGAATCTCGGTAACGGCACCTGGTGGGTAAAGGGTGGAGATTTTTCCGATCTCTCAGGTCAACATATGTGCAGACCTGCTAGTGCCTGAACCCCCTTTGTTTGTATATGCAAGCAGAAGATCAAATACGCACGTTAAAGATCCTGTAATCCATGTCAGCGTTCAGTGGGTTATGGAAACAAGAACATACCCAGCATGCACACCCCCGAAAACACAGTATGGCTGCCTACATGGCAGGGTAAAAACGGTCATACACGTAAAAGCCCACTTGTGTACATACAAGTGAACGTGGGAGTTGCAGCCCACGAACGCAGAAGAAGAAGAAAAAAAGACTAGCATCTAGACCCACACACACAAGGTAAGGTGGAAGTGTGTCTCTACTGCCTGGTGCAGGACAGGAAACAGCTTCCCGCTTTTAACTCAGCCAACGACCACTCTAAACAGGGTCAAACAGCTAAGTGGTTAAATAGAATAGAATAGAATATGTCTTTATTACCAACTGTACCGGGGTCACAAGGAATATTGAGGGGGATAGTACATGACAAGATAAGAACATAAATCGAAAATCATACACAAACACAGATACAGTAGAAATTAGGATACATACAATATAAAAACTTGTGCATACTCACACATGCACACACACACACGTTTGAATAAAAGCTGCATATTACATGTGGATGGGGCTGATGAAGGTGGGGATGAAAATTGTTGATTGTTTAAGTACTGTATTTTACAGACTATAAAACAATATTCCCCCCCCCCCCCCCCCCCCCAAAGTTTGGCTCATATGCCTTGTAATTCAGTGTACCTCAGGTATGGTTCAACTGTTGAAACGCTCGTCGTTAATCAGCTTTGTATTGCGGTCATCTTCCGAAGGTGGAGGTATGATGTTGGTGGTGGTGAGTACAAAATGAATAACCTTCCCATGAATCGGTGTAAAGACAGCCTTCAAACAACTCGCCAGGGGAAGTGTGGACAGGATGGGTTGAAGAGAGTGAAGGTGGAGATCTAGAGAGGAGGCAAGTGAGCAGAGGCTCCTTCATCATCATCAATATAAACAAAACAGTCCCAAAGTCTGTGGCCTTACTAGCCACCGTGGCGAAGTGGTTAGCGTCGTGGACTGACGGCTGGAAGGACGCGTGTGTTCGAATCCCAGTGGAGGTGGGTTTTTCAGCCCGTGGCCGGCTCCTACCCAGAGTTGAGTGTGCTGTGGGCTTAAATGGGGAGACTAGGACCACACAGTCGAGTGTCATCCACTTCAAGGATGCGTCTTTAGGTGCGTTGCTCAAATTACCTGACCAACACTGCAAGTGTCTGTATCTCTCGGGCCTGGTTAACGCCGGGATATCATTATGACAGGAAGCGTAGAGTACAGCCTTGTCACGCAGTCCTAAACCAAGATGGACCTCCATAGCAACATCGTCATCATCATCGTCATCCTCCTCCTCCTTCATCGTCATCAATATAAACAAAACAGTCCCAGAGCCTGTGGCCTTTCATGCCCTGCTCTCATGGTGACCTCAGTTTCGATACCCCTCCACTTCCGTGCTTGGGGTGAGTCCTGTCAATGTCTTCAGTGTCGGCAGATTCATGGGGGGCTGTTGTTTGAGGGACGTGGTAGCGGTCTCCACTCTGGGAGGGACGCTCACTCAGTCTGGCTCCGCGACTAAGCCATCATTGCCGTTAGTAGGGGGCTTAGTAGGTGGTGTCCTAACTTTGTTGAATCAGAACAGGCATCACTGAACACCACCGAAGTGACTCAGCAGCAGTGCAGGGTCTCCTCTGGTGTGTGGCCTCCTGGCGACCTAACATTGATGGTTCCTTGCGGACTGCCCACGCTGGAACTGTGATGGATGAACCCTGTTGTGGCCGTGTATGGGGGAATCTAAATGAGCGGCGTGGGAGTAATGCCACTGAAATGGTGCAGATGATGGGACAGCAAAAAAAAAAGAGAAGCGAGCAGATGATGCAGTATGTGGAGTGAGTTCCACTGATGACGTCAGGGCCCTGACATCGACTGAAGATGAAAACATGGCAGTGACAATGATCGACCCGTCAATGTTTGATTTCCTATTTTTCATTTTCATGAATGCTTTATGATATGCTGTGTCAGGTGTATTGTTAAAAAAGAAAGTCTTTGAAATTTGGTGAATGCGCTTTTTAATCTCCAGTACCTTGTAGTCTATGAAATATGGTATTTATTTAAAGTGTCCAGCTTTTGATGTATGGGAGATAATGTTTGCAGGTTCTGTTGTTTGATTTGCATAAAGCATTCATTTGCTTTGGTGAAATCTGTTGCTGAGTTCCGCCAGTCTGTGATTTGGGTTTGTGGCATGATGGCTGTACGTACATTTACATATGTAACATGAAAAACTCGCCTTTATATGACTCGCTATGCTATTGGTGCTTTTAGAAAGTGTTTTGCGATACTTTTATGTTTTCTTCCACTTACGTCATATTATGTTTTGTCAGCTGTTTGGGTTCATGAGCTCCAGTGGTGTGTTTGGATTTATCTTGGAGTAAATGTCGGCCAGGAATTTAGATCTGATCTGCTGTTCCGTAAGTTTCAGACATTTAGGAATAAAAATATAATCCGTTGCTTTTCTGTCTTGTAGGTTTTAGATTTGTTTATGTTCGTGTTTGATGAAGAAGGGCGCTTTCATGAAGATTTTTTGGGATTTGTTTTATTTCATTTATTGAGTCATGTTGTGTAATCCAATTTTTGTCACACTGTGTTTTGGTTTGAAACACAAGCATATCACCTGGGAAACAGTTTGTATTGTTTCGGGGTTGTTTTTTTTTTTGGACACAAACCAGATGTGCGGATTTGATTTATAAAACGTGAACAGTTAGCACACTATCCTGAAGCTCATCCAAAAATTCATGGACAGAAATCATGATTTTGGTGAGTTGAAGGGCAGCTAAGAATAGACGAGAACATGACACTCCCGGGATCGTTAAAATCCGCAAATAAGCCGCATCATTGTATAAGCCACAGAGGTTGAAGCTGGGGTAAAAAGTCGCGGCTTATAGACCGAACTTTACGGTAATGATTGTAATGTTGCTTTTTCTATGTCTGTGGATTCCACAGCCAAGCTGATTTGATTTATACACTGACCAAGGTAAACTGGTTTAAGAGTTGGTTTAGATTTGGCTGTGTGGAGGTTTCTATGTTGTTTGATTTCGTTTTTAGTTTTATTTGCGTGTTGTTGTTTTTTTTGTGGTTTTTATTTTGCGTAAATTTTTAATCCTGAGATGGGACAATGAGAAGCAATTTCATTTAAGCTGCAGAATTTTTTAGATTATTTCTTTAAGGAACATGTGCAGGCTTGATTATAGCTCTGTTTGTGGTCAGTCTGTGTCTTTATTTCTGTGGTGAAAAATTGATTTAGAGCTGCCATTTTCCCAAAGAATTCCAAAAAGAAAAAGCTCTTTTATCATTTTATATGTTTGTTTTACATTTGTGTTTTAACTGAAGGTTGCAGCTTGCTTGTCAAACTCTTTTCAACAGGAAAAAAAATCTGTCTGCCTATCTGTTTCTCTCTCTCTCTCTCTCTCTCTCTCTCTCTCTCTCACACACACACACACACACACACACACACACACACACACATGGACACACGGACACACAAACACACATGGACACACACACACATACACACACACATGACAGGACCATGAAGCAACTTGTCTTATCTGATTTCATGGTTTATGTGCACTGCCCAGACAGAGATCTGAAGGTTTCAGGAGATATCCCCATATTACTCAGAGATCGGCAACTGTAAGAGTTAGGCCAGTAGCAAAAGTGCGAGCTGTATGATCAACGGTTTCTCAACTGCCACGGGAATCCATCTCTTCAACTTGGACACTGAAGGCGAAGATTTCAGTGTATTCAGTGAGCAGGATGATGTTGAATAAATGTAACTATCCCTAAATTATGGATTTTATTTTCGTTGTGTTCATTTTTTTTTTTTTTTGTTTTTTTGTTTTTTTGTGGCACGAGCAGTATTTTCGCTTGCTTTTCTTTGTGTTGCTCCTGCTTGAGTTTATTTCATAACTACAGTATTGACAGCTTTTCTGTAGTATCAGTATGTGTTCCGGTACTGAAAATAAGTGTGGCTTTTAGCCAGTGCGGCTTATGTATGTATGAAGTTAAATTTTTTTCCTAAATTTAGTGGGTGCGGCTTATATACCAGTGCGCTCAATAGACCGAACTTTACGCTACAACTTATTCTTTTGGGTGGACTATGACACTGAAACAGGGCGGAAAGATCGCACTGGCTCTGACTTAGTGCTGCAGTCTTGGGGTGCTAGATGGCATTTGGGGACCATTCAAACGCTGACTGTCCTAAAGTTCTCTTGGTTGAGAGAGTGCGTATGTAACTTGGGTAATACACTCTCCACTATAATCAAATTCTAGCTCAGATAGTCCAGGCAGCAGTTGCTGCCTCTGCTGTTCCTATAGTTGTAGTTGGATATGACTATTATAATCATCAGAATGATAAATGTGATTATGATACATCATGATAACAAGAATTATGTATTTGGAGAGATGGACAGGGGTTAGTGGGTATGTTTGTGAGTGTGTGTGTTCTTTCATTTGATATCTTTTCACTAAAAGTAATATCAGATGAGGATGGGGGATAAAACTGCTGGGGGCGGAGAAAGTCTGCGTTCTTGCATGTGAGTGTGTTTGCGTTTGCTTGCGTGAGTATGATCATAAAAGAGATCCAAATCTTTTAAAGAGCTCTAACAACAAAAGCTGTTGATGGTGCTATAATTAGTTTGTTTTTCTTAACCCTTTCACCGCCACTCAATTTAGAGTACAAAATTTCCTTGTAGTATTAACACAGAAAAGACAGTGGCTAAGAATAGCTGGGGATTCCCCCTGCGATTTATAGAAAATACGGCCTATCCTACCACCGAACATTAAGAGCAATAGGTTCATGGATAACAGACCAATGAATGGTCACCTTTCAGTGACATGGGTCCTCTACCACGCCTGTGCATAAATGCAAGCTTGGCAGTGAAAGGGTTAATCGAATGTGTAAAGGTGGGCCTGTGTGTGAGAGAGAGAGAGAGAGAGAATTTTGTTTCTGGATTGCAAAATGGCTTAGCTTAGAACATGCTGATGGACTTATTTCTGCATTCTTTGTTGGGTTTTGTTGGCTGATAATGGCAACAGTGATATAATTTCTGTTTGTTGAGCAGGCTTGTAAGTCATTCAGTGATGGTAAATAAAAGGTGCTGCCAATCTGAAGTATTTTTATTAGATTTTGTGTGTGTGTGCGTGTGTGTGTGTGTGTTTCCTCAAACACGACGTGCTGATCATACGGAGCATTAATTCTGCACATATTACACAAATTAAAGGAGACCGATATTGAAGGGGACATAAAAAAAAAAGGCCATGAGGCCTAGGCAGTCAAATTCCAGTCCCTGCACTACTACTACTACTACATATTTGTGATGTGTGCGTATGTGTTAGGGTAGCTGTTAGATACACATGTATTGTTAAAATGTATGTATGCAGTGTGTGTGTGTGTGCGTGCATGTGTGTGTGTGTAGTCATATTTTGGTGTGTGTATGTAACACAGATGTAATGTTTTATGTAAACAAAGCGTTTTTGTAAAGCACCTAGAGCAGATTTCTGGATAGTGTGCTATATAAGTATCCATTATTATTATTATTATTATGTGAAATACACATGCACAAAACACACTTGCACGTCATCATTTTTTTTTAATTAAAAAAAAGATTACATTACATGAAATACCCATTCATGAAAACGTATCAAAAGATTATGTCATTCACTGCTTAATGGAACAAAATAAATGACATCAAGAAAACTTAACAGCTTTGCTGATATAATTTTGCACTCACAGCCTGTATGAATACGGTAGGTTGAAGAGGTTAGTCAAATGGATCACACACCCTGTGCCCACACTTTACCTTTTGCCAGGAAAAATGAGAGTTTGAATACCTCCTCAAACAGAGAAAAATATGTTCTATTACACTTGAATTTTATTTATAGCAAAGAGCATAAACATGACTGAGCTATTCATGCTATGAATTTTTTTTTAAAGTCATCTATATTTTTACACTGATTAACTGAATAAAAATAATCCAAAAGCATGCTAATAATGTGTCATTAGAGACACACTCAGTCAATATGCAACAAATTCAATTAAAAAAAAATAAAAAAAAAAAAGCGTCGATATATTCACACAACTACACATGCTCAAACCCGAACACACATCTATGTTGATCAGCACTTTATACTTCTACTTCACTTATGTGCAAAGATGTACAAGTTCACACACACATTCATATGTGCATTCACACGCGCGCGCACACACACACACACACACACACACACACACAGAGGTATGCACACACACACACCTGTAATATCCATCCCCATGGGCAGACACATGAGCTAAAACTGTACAGAACTGATTACATTATGTATACACACCAAAGTCTGGCTGAACAACATGACAAGGAACCTTCACACCAGCTGGTCAGTGAAATAAACAAGATCTGACAAATCCAATGCAATGTGAAAAATAAAAAAATCAGTTCTTAACACGGAAAAATCCAGAATTTTTTTTCTTTTTGGTATTCACTGAAATACGGGGAGAAAATGCTGGAGCTAGTAGTTCTTCAAAAGTTAAAGGTCCCATAATGGGGAAAAAAAACAAAAACAAAAAAAACAAACCACCCCAAAACCCCAACAACAATAAGGATAAGAGAGATAAAGATTAAACAACAATAAAGAGAGAGCTAAAGAGAGTCACTTCCCTTTAAAGATCCCACTGACGTTTACTTGCCATTGGGACTCGGCATCGCAAGGCAGTCTCCAAATCATAATTATCCTCACGCCGCTTTACCCTTCTGCAACCGAAGTCAGGTATCACCCATTCACACCTGGGTGGAATAATGATAATAATAATGTTATTTATATGGCGCTGAGTCTTGTGCAGAGACAAATCAAAACGCTTTCGCGCTACGGAATGAAGACTACCAGAGTAAAGTGCGTATCCCCAAGAACGCCATGGCTTTGAACCCTGAACACTGGTGAACTTCGGATCTGAGAAGACCAACGCCTGATCCAGTTAAGCCACGGCGACTCCTAGACACCTTAACCCAGGTCTATTTCAGATTAATTTCCCCAACAGTATAAACCCTGTAAACAAAGCATGGATGGCATGTGAACATGATTCCAGAAGTATTCTAATGAACAATCAAAACCCCGTATAGAAAGTAATAGCTTGTGAAACTGATTCTTTCCAAGTCAGTTGTAATCCTGTCAGTCTCAAATGATATGCTGCGGTGAAACAATTGACATAACAAACACTGACGTGTTCAAAGAAGGACCTGTGATGATTTAGCTGACAGCAACATTGGTGTGTCTCGCTTCGTCTCGACTGATGAGGAAATCGTGATGATGTAAGTGACCATAATAGGCCTACTTATTTGCAGTAATGCTCCCTAGCTGACATTAAAATGCGTTTCTTGGCCTGTTTCTTCTTGGTGAAGAAATCATGATGACGTAACTGATCATGATACTGTTCTGTTGCAATACTCCCAAAATGAAAACATTGATGCGTTTACACAGCCTGTGAAGAAATGGTGACTGCAGAACCCAGTAAAACGAAGGAGAAAAAAAAAAGATTGGTGAAGGAACAAAGGTACTGTAAGATGATGGACAGACAACGTTATCCAGTTAGAGGATCTTCTTCTTCTTCTTCTTCTTCGTTCGTGGGCTGCAACCCCCACGTTCACTCGTATGCACACGAGTGGCCTTTTACGTGTATGACCGTTTTTACCCCGCCATGTAGGCAGCCATACTCCGCTTTCGGGGGTGTGCATGCTGGGTATGTTCTTGTTTCCATAATCCACCGAACGCTGACATGGATTACAGGATCTTTAACGTGCGCATTTGATCTTCTGCTTGCATATACACACGAAGGGGGTTCAGGCACTAGCAGGTCTGCACATGTGTTGACCTGGGAGATCGTAAAAATCTCCACCCTTTACCCACCAGGCATCGTCACCGTGATTCGAACCAGGGACCCTCAGATTGAAAGTCCAACGCTTTAACCACTCGGCTATTGCGCCAGTCCAGTTAGAGGATGAAACTCACCCCCAACAGACTACTAGTGCCTGCCAACACGTCCCTAGGCCCTGCCCTTGAGGAAGAGTCTACGAATCGAAACGTTGTCTCCCCATCATTTAAATAGGGTACCTTTGATCTTACACCAATTGTTATTTTCCACTGCCTCTTTCTTGATAAGGAAATCATGATGTTGTAATATAACTGACCATACTGATCTGTCACTATGCTCCCAAACTGTTATACAGTGATGCGTTTCACTGCCTGTTTCTTCTTCATGATGAAATCATGATGTCGTGACTGACCATAATAGTGATCTGTTACAGTACTCCCTAGCTGGCAACATTGATACGTTTCACTGCCTGTTTCCTGATGAGGAAATCCTGATTATGTAACTGACCACAATGACTCTGTCACGATGCTTCCCAGCTGACAGTACTGACCACAATAATCTGTCACGATGCTTCCTTGCTGACAGTACTGACCACAATAATCTGTCACGATGCTTCCTAGCTGACAGTACTGACCACAATAATCTGTCACGATGCTTTCTAGCTGACAGTACTGACCACAATAATCTGTCACGATGCTTCCTAGCTGACAGTACTGACCACAATAATCTGTCACGATGCTTCCTAGCTGACAGTACTGACCACAATAATCTGTCACGATGCTTCCTAGCTGACAGTACTGACCACAATAATCTGTCACGATGCTCCCCAGCTGACACTGAGTACTGATGCGTTGTACTTGACTTGTTTCTTCTTGAGGAGGAAGTCATGATGACGCGACTGACCATAATACTGATCTGCTGCAATACTAGTACTCTCCCAGCTGACAATAGATGTAGATGATGAAAAACATTACTTGTTTCAATGTAAGTCATTCGATATGGTAAGAGATAAGTACGAGTTCTTTCAGTCTGATGTAGCTAAAAGGCACGACATTGTTTCTGCTTTGTCATCTGATGATGACCTCACAATACTGTCAATAGCTAAATTTCTTGTAGAAGCACAAAGAATAATATGTAGTCTTACTATTCAGAACAATACCAGAGTAAATGAGGGGGATAACAATGTATAATGTCTACTATCTTATGTTCAGACTGTAAGCCAAATAATAAGGTAGACATTGAACAGTATCGTTAATGGAATGGATGGTCGACTAATGGTGTTTTTGTCTTTTTTTTGTTTGTTTTTGTTTCTTTTTTTTCTTTTTTTTAATGTTTGTTGCTTCCCTATTGTAAGGATGTTGTATTTCGATAAAAGCTGTTTTGTTTTTCTTTGTTTGCATGTTTTGTTTTGTTTTGATGGATTAAGCAGAGTGTGGTATGGTACTTGTGGTGACATAAGAATGAACCCTATCACCCCCTTGTCAATAGACCTGTGCAGGTAATGACAAAATATCAAAGCGTCCCAGCTGACAACTTGACACTGATCCGTTTCACCTGTCTGTTTATTTCTTGATGGTGAAATCACGATGAAGCAACTGACCACAATACTGATCTGTCACAATATTATTCCCCAGCTGACAACATGTATGTGTTTCACTTGTCTCGTTTATTTCTTGATGAGGAAATCGTAACGGACGTAACTGACAATAATACTGATCTGTCACAATATTATTCCCCAGCTGACAACATGTATATGTTTCACTTGTCTGTTTATTTCTTGATGATGAAATCGTAACGGAGGTAACTGACCATAATACTGATCTATCACAATATTATTCCCCAGCTGACAACATGTATATGTTTCACGTGTCTGTTTATTTCTTGATGGTGAAATCACGATGAAGCAACTGACCACAATACTGATCTGTCACAATATTATTCCCCAGCTGACAACATGTATGTGTTTCACTTGTCTGTTTATTTCTTGATGAGGAAATCGTAACGGACGTAACTGACAATAATACTGATCTGTTATTGATGCTCCCTAGCTGATAGTTGATGCGTTTCACTTGTCTGTTTCTCCTTGATGGTGAAATCACAATGACAAACTGACCACAATACTGATCTGTCACAATAGTGTTGCCCAGCTGACAACAGGGATGCGTTTCACTTGGCTTGTTTATTTCTTGATGAAGAAATCATGATGACGTCAACTGACGATAACACTGATCTGTCACAATGTTCCACAGCTGACAGTTTGACTCTGATGCTTTTCACTTGTCTGTTTCTCTTTGATTAGGAAATCATTATGACGTCAACTGACGATAACACTGAACTGTCACAATGTTCCACAGCTGACAGTTTGACTCTGATGCGTTTCACTTGTCTGTTTCTCTTTGATGAGGAAATCGTGATGGACGGCACAAACTGTAACACGGAGGATCTGTCACAATATCATCCCGCAGCTGACAATTAACATGGATGCGTTTCATTTGTCTTGTTTATTTCTTGATAAAGAAATCATGATGATGTAAATGACCATGACAATCTGTCACGATGCTTCCTAGCTGACAATACTGATGCGTTTCACTTGTCTTCTTTCTTTCTTGATGAGGAAATCCTGATTATGTAACTGACCACAATAATCTGTCACGATGCTTCCCAGCTGACAGTACTGATGTGTTCCACTTGACTTGTTTCTTCTTGAGGAGGAAGTCATGATGACGCGACTGACCATAATACTGATCTGCTGCAATACTCTCCCTGACAACTTGACACTGATCCGTTTCACGTATCTGTTTATTTCTTGATGGTGAAATCACGATGAAGCAACTGACCACAATACTGATCTGTCACAATATTATTCCCCAGCTGACAACATGTACGTGTTTCACTTGTCTCGTTTATTTCTTGATGAGGAAATCGTAACGGACGTAACTGACCATAATACTGATCTGTTATTGATGCTCCCAAGCTGATATTTTATGCGTTTCACTTGTCAGTTTCTCCTTGATGGTGAAATCACAATGACAAACTGACCACAATACTGATCTGTCACAATAGTGTTGCCCAGCTGACAACAGGGATGCGTTTCACTTGGCTTGTTTATTTCTTGATGAAGAAATCATGATGACAAACTGACCACAATACTGATCTGTCACAATAGTGTTGCCCAGCTGACAACAGGGATGCGTTTCACTTGGCTTGTTTATTTCTTGATGAAGAAATCATGATGACGTCAACTGACGATAACACTGATCTGTCACAATGTTCCACAGCTGACAGTTTGACTCTGATGCTTTTCACTTGTCTGTTTCTCTTTGATTAGGAAATCATTATGACGTCAACTGACGATAACACTGAACTGTCACAATGTTCCACAGCTGACAGTTTGACTCTGATGCGTTTCACTTGTCTGTTTCTCTTTGATGAGGAAATCGTGATGGACGTCACTAACTGTAACACGGAGGATCTGTCACAATATCATCCCGCAGCTGACAATTAACATGGATGCGTTTCACTTGACTTGTTTATTTCTTGATGAAGAAATCATGATGATGTAAATGACCATGACAATCTGTCACGATGCTTCCTAGCTGACAATACTTGTCTTGTTTCTTTCTCGATCATGAATTCGTAACGGTCGTAACTGAGCCATAGATACAGATACATATACAGAAAACTCTTATTATCTCACCAAGAGAAATAAATTCACGCGTCGCGTAGGCATATGCTCCACACAAACAATGCCACGGTATGAACACACAAGTACTACTGATCTGTTCTTGATTTGCTCCCCTCCCCCACAACCCCCCCCGCCCCGCCCCCCGCACCCCCACCCGCCCCCCTCCCCTGCCCCCTCCCTCCCTAGCTGACGACGTTGTTGATCTGTTTCTCGATCTTGTTGGCCACGGACTGTTTCTTGATGGTCTTGAGCGTTCTGACGAGGGCGCT
>NC_134887.1:29147869-29155369 GCF_041734735.1 Babylonia areolata | reverse complement strand
CACTCTGAAAGCTTCTCTGAAGGCCTTCAACATCAGCCACGACACATGGGAGCTGAATGCAATGGACAGACCAAAGTGGCGTTCAGCTGTCCACAAAGGCGCCAAATCCTGTGAGGCCAACAGAATCGCTGCTGCAGAGCAACGCAGACAGGCCAGGAAAAGTAGTGCCAGCAAGTCCCCGACAGCCGCCACCATCCCCTGTCCACACTGCGTCAGAACCTTCCGGGCGCGGATTGGCCTGACCAGTCATCTGTGCACCCACATAGCCCAACCCACCCACCCCCAGGATGACTAGATGGTCCTCGTCGATCCCGACGGACGAACAACATGTATGTATGTTAAGATTCTTCTTATTATTAGTAGTATTGTTATTATTATTACTATTATGAGTAGAAGTTATAGTAGTAGTAGTAGTACATTATGTATGTATGTATGTATGTATGTATGTAAAGATTCTTCTTCTTCTTATTATTATTATCATTACTATCCTTATTACTATTATGAGTAGTAGTAGTAGTAGTAGTAGTAGTAGTAGTAGTAATAGATTATGTATGTATGTTAATGGTACTAGTAGTAGTAGCAGTAGTAGTATGTAGGCATGTATGTATGTATGTATGTCAAGAGTAGTAGTAGTAGTAGTAGCACCACCAGCAGCAGCAGAAGTACCAGTAGAAGTAGTAGTAGATGAATATGTATGTATGTATGTACTATCATAATCATTATCATCATCATCATTCGTATCACTATTGTTATCATTACATTATTACACTGTCGTTATCATTGCTATCTATTAACGAAGATGACAGTCAGTGACTCACTTTTGACATGCTCTCCGCAAGAATGAGCTCTTGACGACGACAGAACTTCCGTTGCTCCATGGTTCGAGTTAGCTTTTCTTTCAGTTTTGTGGTCTGGTGATGAGTACGACTCACCTGTCACCAAAATTTTCAGTGATTAATTCACTTCGTTATTGATTTTTTTTGTGTGTGTGACAGAATGGTTAATTAACTTACTGTTAATTTTTTTTATCACTTTTTAAATGTATTTATTATGCAAATGGAATTATACGGATACACGGAAACGGAAATACAAAATAGAAAAATAGCAACTACATGACAGCAAAAATTTGAATAAACATTACGAAGTGGAATGCAAATAAATCATTAAACGAAATATGTACTCCCATCGACATCAACGTGGGCAAATAAAAGAACATAAAACACAGGTATAGACACATCATAAGCACGCACACGCACACACATAGTTAGGCACTCATACACACAGAGACACAGACAGACACAAAGTCACACTGACAGACACAGACAGACATGGACACAGACAGGCAGACAGACAGACAGACACACACACACACACACACACACACTGTACACACACACACACACACACACCCTGTATATCATGTCTGAGTGTTATAACCTATCAACTAACCTATCAACCTACTCCAGACTCCCACACATTACAGCTCTACGTACTACCTATAGCCATTCGGATGAGACGATCAACCGAAGTCAAGTGCACAGCATGCAGTTATAATTCATTAGCGCGCGTAAAGGAACCCGCGGCAACTGACATACAATGCAGTGCAACGCAAAATAACACGATGCAACGGAATGCAATGCAGTACGATACGATACAATACAATACAATACAATACTGTAAGATACGATACAACACAATACAATGCATTGCACTTACGATACCATAAGACACGATACATTACGATGCAATGCGATATGATACAATACAACACGATACTCTGCAACACAACACAGCACAACACAACACAACACAACCCACACAGGACACGACACCTGACAAGACTACAGTACACAGTGTACAAACAACCAACACGGTACTCTGCAACACAACACAACACAACACAACACAACCCACACAGGACACGACACCTGACAAGACTACAGTACACAGTGTACAAACAACCAACACGGTACTCTGCAGCACAACACAACGCAACAATCACAAGACACGACACTGGACTTGACTACACGACACGACACGACACGACACGACCCAGCCCAGCCCAGCCCAGCCCAGCCCAGCCCAGCCCAACCCAGCCCAACCCAACCCAACCCAACCCTGCCCAACCTAACCCAGCCCAACCCAGCCCAACCCAACCCAACCTAACCCAGCCTAACCTAACCCAACCCAGCCCAGCCAAACCCAGCCCAGCCCAACCCAACCCAACCCAACCCAACCCACCCAACCCAACCCAGCCCTCCAGCCCCCCCCCCACACCCCCCCCCAACCCCAGAACCCTACCTTGTTCTTCATGTCGTCCGCCCTGAACAGCGAGCGGCGAGTGTCCTCCGTGACCTGCACCTTCAGCCTCAGGATTGAGTTGGCTTCGTCCTGCAGCTTGCGGGCGTAGGCCTCATCCGCCGTCACCCAGTCCTTCAGGGGGTTGTACATTCGGGGAATCACCTGGAGAGAGACACACCCACCCCAATGACAAGTAAGTAATGCTGCTGCTACCATAGTCAGTGAACGGCGCAAGTACGTGTTATAACCAACTGGTCAACACTACACTACAGCAGCAGTAGCAGTATCATCTGGAGACACACCCACTATTGACAGGTACCGGTATTGCCATCTTCAGTGAACGGCAGCGAAAGTGCGTATAACTAAGTGGTCAACCCAGCAGTAGCAGTAGGAGTTGGAGCAGCAGAAGCTGATCTGCGATGGCACTGACTGAGCAGACATAGGGTCTTTGTATTGCCTGGAAACACACATAGACACGCACGCAGATAAGGACACAGACACACAGACACACACACACACACACACAGACACACACACACACACACACAGACACACACACAGACACACACACACACACACACACACACACACACACAGACACAGACACAGACAGACAGACAGACACACACACACACACACACACACACACACAAAGGGAAGACAAGAGAAAAGAGAGGGAAATGAACAGCACGGAAGAGAAGAGAAAGCAAGCAAGCAGAGAAACGGCTGAAAAACGAAAACCAACCAAACAAAAACCAACCAAACCAAACAGACCTCCAAAGCCAAGTTCATGTAGTGGAGCACCTTGTCGTAACTCAGCACGAAGTTCTCGAAAGTGGGGCCGGCGTCCTTGATGCTCTTCAGGATGTCGTTGAGGAGGTTGGAAGAGTCCCTCAGCACGCCGCGCCACCTGGTGATGTTGTTCTCGTACTCCTGCACGCAGCGGATCTCGTTCTGTCCCGCCTCGGCCGAGAACGAGTGACAGTACTTGCCCACGTGATCCTCCAACGCCGCCATCAACTTCCGCTTCACTGTCTTCATCAGCTCCGCGAAGCGGTCCGCTCTCTCCAGGGCGCAGTCCAGGTGGGGGATCTCACGGGGGTACAAGAACTCGGCGGCCTCTTTCACCTTTTCGTAGTGGACTTTGAAGTCCGCGTGGGTTCTTGGTACGCGGCGGGCTTCGGCTTTTTCTAACACGAAATGGATGAGGTCCACGGTTTCGATGCTGAAGGGGTTTCGCGGACGGCGGAAGTAGTGTTCCCGGAAGTTGAGGACGTCCTTCTCCACGCTGTGGATCAGCATCATGGCTTTCCGCCGCTCGTTCTCCAAGGAGATGGGAGGCGCCAGGGGTTTCCTGTCCGCTCCATCGTCTTCTGCTGCTGCTGCTGCTGCTGCTGCTGCTGCTGCTGCCGTTGTTGCGGGTTCTGCTGTTGCTGTTGCTGCTCGGCTGCTTTTCTTCATTATTTTTCTTTCTTTTTTTTTTTTTTTTTTGCGGGTATGGGTGGTGGGTAAGGGGTGTTTGTTGTTGGTTGTTGTGGAGTCCCGTTGTGTTCAAATCAATGCCAACAGCTTTTTGAAAATGTTTTTTTTTAAATTCTTTTACTTTTTACTAATTTTTTGAAAGGACGAAGAAGTGGCGTCACTCTCTCATAAGCCAGAGCCTCGCCACTTCCAACATTTTATTGTTTTTTTTCTTTTAAAGCAAAAAATAATTATTATAGGGGATATTTATCTGTCAACAACGACATTCTGATTAAAGGTGGGGTTTAGAAAGAATTATGAATTGTATGGGGGACAAAGTTCTCCCTATATGTTTTGTTTCTTGGCTTTATATTTCGTTTAATCTGTGAGTTTTTATATCTGTTTGTTTGCTTGCTTTGTTTTTGTTTTGTTTTGTTTGTTGTTTTTATTGAGTTTAGAAGATCATTGCAAACACCAACTTGCTTAATTATGGCCACGTGCAAAATGCAGTGCCTATATGAACAGCCCTCTTTGTCGCTTTTTCTTTTTTGACTGCTTCCTTCTCAGCTGTTGAATGCTTCTAAAGCCGAGGTCAACATAAAACGTTTCCACTCTGGTGTCGTTTCTTCGTGGTGCATCGCCTCTCGATGATTCTGCACTGCCCTGCAACATTAGAAAGGTATTCGTTGATGTTATGCACATCACATGTCATTCTTTATATCAAAACGACGAGGAAATGACAATAGCAATAACCACCTTAATCGTTTTTTGTTTGTTTGTTTTTTTTAATAGTTTTTTTTTAATATGAATTCTGGTGTTAACTATGCTCTATCCCCCCTCCCCCTACCCCGCTAGCCCCCTACCCCCTCTGCCCCCCCCCCATTCCTTCCCCCCCCCTCACACATGCAGAGTTCCCATCCTTCAGGAACATTCTACAACCTTCATGAACACTCTCCATCCCTCATGGACATTCTCCACCCTTCTTCAGGATAATTCTCCATAGTTCAGGAAGTTTCCATTGTTCATTCATCATCCTTAAGTAATACTATCAAATCTTAAGGAACATTCTCCACCCTTCGGGAACGTTGATCACCCTTCAGGAACAGTATCCACTCTTTAGGGATCCTTCGGGAACATTCTCCACTCTTCATGAACGTTCTCTATTCTTCAGGAATATTCCCCATGTTTCGGAAACAATTTTCACTCTTCAGGAACATTCTCCACCCTTCAAGAACATTCTCCACCCTCCAGGAACATTCTACATCCTTCAGGAACACTCGCCATCCTTCAGGAACACTAGATCCCTCAAGAACATTCACCACCCTTCAGGAACATTCACCACCCTTCAGGAACATTCACCACCCTTCAGGAACATTCACCACTCTTCTGGAACATTCTCCACCCGTCAGGAACATTCTACACCCGTCAGGAACATTCTACACCATCCAGGAACATTCTACATTCTACACCCGTCAGGAACATTCTACACCATCCAGGAACATTCTCCACCCTTCAGGAACATTCTCCACCATCCAGGAACATTCTACACCACCCAGGAACATTCTCCACCCTTCAGGAACATTCACCACCCTTCAGGAACATTCTCCACCCTTCAGGAACATTCTACACCATCCAGGAACATTCTACACCCTTCAGGAACATTCTACACCCGTCAGGAACATTCTCCACCACCCAGGAACATTCTCCACCCTTCAGGAACATTCACCACCCTTCAGGAACATTCTCCACCCTTCAGGAACATTCTCCACCCTTCAGGAACATTCTACACCATCCAGGAACATTCTCCACCCTTCAGGAACATTCACCACCCTTCGGGAACATTCTCCAACCTTCGGGACCATTCACCACCCTTCGGGAACATTCTCCACCATCTAGGAACATTCACCACCCTTCGGGAACATTCACCACCCTTCAGGAACATTTTACACCATTCAGGAACATTCACCACCCTTCGGGAACATTTTCCACCCTTCAGGAACATTCGCCACCCTTCGGGAACGTTCACCACCCTTCAGGAATATTCACCACCCTTCGGGAACATTCCCCACCCTTCGGGAACATTCTCCACCCTTCGGGAACATTCTCCACCATCCAGGAACATTCTCCAGCATTCAGGAACATTCGCCACCCACCAGCCGCCGTGGCGAAGTGGGTAGCGTCGCGTACTCACGGCTGGGAGGACGCAGGTTCGAATTCCAGCGGAGGTGGGTTTTTCGGCCCGTGGCTGTGGGCTTAATTAAATGGGGAGACTGGGACCACACAGTCGAGTGTCATCCACTTCAAGGATGCGTCTTTGGGTGTGTTGCTCTAATTACCTGACCAACACTGCAAGTGTCATTATCTCTCGGTCCTGATTAACGCCGGGATATCATTATGACAGAAAGCGTAGAGTACTGCCTTGTCACGCAGTCCCAAACCAAAATGGTCCTCCATAGTAACATCGTTATCGTCATCGTCACCCTCCTCCTCCTTCATCATCAATATAAAAAAACAAAACAGTCCCAAAGTCTGCGGCCTTTAATGCCCTGCTGTCATGGTGACCTCAGTTTCGATACCCCTTCACTTCTGTGCTTGGGGTGAGTCCTGTCAATGTCTTGAATGTCTGCAGATTATGGGGGGGCTGTTGTTTGAGAGACGTGGTGGCGGTCTCAACTCTTGGAGGGACGCTCACTCAGTCTGGCTCCGCGACTAAGCCATTATTGTCGTTAGTAGGGGGCTTAGTAGGTGGTGTCCTAAGTACGTTGAATCAGAACAGGCACCACTGAACACCACCGAAGTGACTCAGCAGCAGTGCAGGGTCTCCTCTGGTGTGTGGCCTCCTGGCGACCTAACATCGATAGTTCCCTGTGGACTGCCGACACTGGAACTGTGACGGACGAACCCGGTGTGGTCGTGTATGGGGGAATCTAGAATGAGCGGCGTGGGAGTAATGCCACTGAAACGGTGCAGATGGTGGGGCAGCAAAAAAAAAAAAAAAAAAAAAAAAAAAAAAAATCGCCACCCTTCAGGAACATTCTGCAGCATTCAAGAACGTTCTGCACCCTTCAGGAACATTCACCACCCTTCTCCACAGTTCAGAAACATTCACCACCCTTCAGGAACATTCACCACCCTTCAGGAACATTCACCACCCTTCTCCACCCTTCAGGAACATTCACCACCCTTCAGGAACATTCACCACCCTTCTCCACCCTTCAGGAACATTCACCACCATTCACGAACATTCACCACCCTTCAGGAACATTCACCACCCTTCAGGAACATTCACCACCCTTCTCCACAGTTCAGGAACATTCACCACCCTTCAGGAACATTCACCACCCTTCTCCACAGTTCAGGAACATTCACCACCCTTCAGGAACATTCACCACCCTTCTCCACAGTTCAGGAACATTCACCACCATTCAAGAACATTCTCCACCCTTCAGGAACATTCTCCACCCTTCAGGAACATTCTCCACCATTCAAGAACATTCTCCACCCTTCAGGAACATTCTCCACCCTTCAGGAACATTCACCACCCTTCAAGAACATTCTCCACCCTCCAGGAACATTCTCCACCCTTCAGGAACATTCACCACCCTTCAGGAACATTCTACACCATTCAGGAACATTCACCACCCTTCAGGAACATTTTACACCATTCAGGAACATTCACCACCCTTCAGGAACATTTTACACCATTCAGGAACATTCACCACCCTTCAGGAACATTCT
>NC_134887.1:29130369-29135369 GCF_041734735.1 Babylonia areolata | reverse complement strand
ACTATACCACACACACACACACAACACTATACCACACACACACACACAACACCATACCACACCACACACACACACACACACAACACCATACCACACCACACACACACACACACAACACCATACCACACCACACACACACACACACATACCACGCACACACACACACACACACACACACACACACACACACACACACACACACACACACACACACACACACACACACACACACACACCACACCACACCACACCACACCACACCACACCATAACACAACACCGACCTACCTTTTCTGATATAGACCCGCCACCAAGTCAGGAGCAAAGCTTCCTCCTACTCCACTCGCTGCAAAACTCGACGCTCAAAATCAAATCAAATCAATCCACACACTCAACAGAACTCTTCCCACACTCTGGAATCAGTCCACTGGTGCCACCCCGTCCTGTCCTCCCAGACCCCCGCTACCCGAAGGCGCCTCGATACCCGAACAATGACGGGTAGGAAGGGATTACCGCTTTGAACTGAAGCGTACGGGGCGTGTATTATAGGAGGAAATCTATTCCCTTTCTTTGCCTGTGCCAGTCGGCACACGGAACGAGAATGTGTGTGTGTGTGTGTGTGTGTGTGTGTGTGTGTGTGTGTGTGTGTGTGTTGTGTGTGTGTGTGTGATATGGTGTGTGTGTGTGTGTGTGTGTGTGTGTGTGTGTGTGTGTGTGTGTGTTGTGTGTGTGTGTGTGTGTGTGTGTGTGATATGGTGTGTGTGTGTGTGTGTGTGTGTGTGTGTGTGTGTGTTGTGTTGTGTGAATGTGTGTGTGTGTTTTGTTGTGTGTGTGTGTGTGTGTGTGTGTGTGTGTGTGTGTGTGTTGTGTTGTGTGTGTGTGTGGTGTGATATGGTGTGTGTGTGTGTGGTGTGATATGGTGTGTGTGTGTGTGTGTGTGTTGTGTTGTGTTGTGTGTGTGTGTGTGTGTTATGGTGTGTGTGTGGTGTGATATGGTGTGTGTGTGTGTGTGTGTGTGTGTGTGTGTGTGTGTGTGATATGGTGTGTGTGTGTGTGTGTGTGTGTGTGTGTGTGTGTGTTGTGTTGTGTGAATGTGTGTGTGTGTTTTGTTGTGTGTGTGTGTGTGTGTGTGTGTGTGTTGTGTTGTGTGTGTGTGTGGTGTGATATGGTGTGTGTGTGTGTGGTGTGATATGGTGTGTGTGTGTGTGTGTGTGTGTGTGTGTGTGTGTGTGTGTGTGTGTGTGTGTGTGTGTGTGTGTGTGTGTGTGTGTGTGTTGTGTTGTGTGTGTGTGTGGTTTGATATGGTGTGTGTGTGTGTGGTGTGATATGGTGTGTGTGTGTGTGTGTGTGTGTGTGTGTGTGTGTGTGTGAGTGCGTGCGTGTGTGTGTGTGTGTGTGTGTGTGTGTGTGTGTGTGTGTGGTGTGATATGGTGTGTGTGTGTGGTGTGATATGGCGTGTGTGTGTGTGTGTGTGTGTGTGTGTGTGTGTGTGTGTGTGTGTGTGTGTGTGTGTGTGTGTGTGTGTGTGTGTGTGTTGTGTTGTGTTGTGTTGTGTTGTGTTGAGTTGTGTGTGTGTTGTGTTGTGTTGTGTTGTGTGTGTGTGTGTGTGTGTGTGTGTGTGTGTGTGTGTGTGTGTGCGTGCGTGCGTGCGTGTTGTGTTGTGTTGTGTTGTGTGTGTTGTGTTGTGTTGTGTTGTGGTGTGGTGTGTGTGTGTGTGTGTGTGTGTGTGTGTGTGTGTGTGTGTGGTGTGATATGGTGTGTGTGTGTGTGTGTGGTGTGATATGGTGTGTGCGTGTGTGTGTGTGTGTGTGTGTGTGTGTGTGTGTTGTGTTGTGTTGTGTGTGTGTGTGTGTGTGTGTGTTGTGTTGTGCGTGTTGTGTGTGTGTGTGTGAGTGCGTGTGTGTGTGTGTGTGATATGGTGTGTGTGTGTGTGTGTGTGTGTGTGTGTGCGTGTGTGTTGTGTTGTGTTGTGTTGTGTTGTGTTGTGGTGTGTGTGTGTGTGTGTGTGTGTGTGTGTGTGTGTGTGTGTGTGTGTGTGTGATATGGTGTGTGTGTGTGTGTGTGTGTGTGTGTGTGTGTGTGTGTGTGTGTGTAGTGTGACATGGTGTGTGCGTGTGTGTGTGTGGAGTAAATTCCCTCAAAATTGTAACTCCTCGAACTGTGAAAGATTCCTTTAGTGAACCCCCTAAAAGGTCGCTCAGCTCAGTGAGGTATGCCATGGTCAAGTTTCGGTCTGACGAAAGTGATCTCCAAGTTAGTCACCGATGTAGCGATGTGTCATTACCAAGACATTTGTCCGTACCTAAAAACTGAAATTAATTTCCTCATTGAACACACACACACAAAATGTTTGCTCAAATACGATAAATCATTACAAAAATCTGAATAAAACGCACATAAATTTCTAGCCTCATAATTATACCCACACTTATCACCCTAATATACACACACAGCATCATACACGCACGCGCGCGTGCGTGAGTGCGCGCACACACACACACACACACATACTCCTCCCCCCACATCCCCAAACGTATCACCCTCATACACACAACACAACATGCGCGCGCGCGTGCACACACACACACACAAACACACACACACACACACACACACACACACACACACACACACACATCCCCATACGTATCACCCTCATACACATAGGTATACACCACATCATGCGCGCGAGCACACACACCCCTCTCCAACTCCCGCCCCACGCACACACACACACACACACACGTTCTAATATCACTTAAAGTGGAAGACGTTAAACTGAAGACTACTACTACTACTACTACACACACACGCACGCACACACACACTAACACACTAACACACCCACACACAAACACCTTCCCCCGCCCCCTCCACTCAGCTCCTCTCCCACACGCCTTCCCCCCCCCACCCCCCTGCTCCTTCGCCGCCCATCTCCCCCCCCCCACACACACACACATACCGCCACTTCCCACAAGCCACAGACTTTACAACACTTGATCGTATCTCCCACACAGTCCAAGGGCGCCCCAGAAGTGAGCACGGAACCTTGGCATTATCGGAGCTGGCAGCAGTTCCCGTGGCTGAATGTAGTAGATTAGCCGGACGATTAATTCCAACAGTCACCGGCCACGTCAGTGAACCTCAATAGTCCTGCGAGAGTCCAGGGGTAAAATACTGATTCTACTACCACCATCAACCACCAAAAAAACCACCATCACCCACCACCAACACCACCACCACCACCACCATCAAGCACCGCTACCTCCTCCTCCACCACCACCACAACCACCACCAACAACCACCTCCACAATCAACTAGCATCACCATTACCATTTCCACCACCACCAACCACCACTAATACCACAGCTACTACCACCATCAGTACCACTATATCATCTACACTACCGCCCCCATTACCACCATCACCATCACCGCAACTAACTGATATGACCAGCACAACGATAAGGACAACGATACACATTCATATACATACATGTAGTTATGTATGTGTACATAACTACATGCATGTGTATTGTGTGTGCGTGTGTGTATGTAAGTTTGTGCCTGCCTTATGTGTGCGTATGTGTTAGGGTAGCTGTTAGATACACATGTATGTTAAAATGTATGTATGCAGTTTGTGTGTGTGCGTGTGTGTGTGTGTGTGTGTGTGTGTGTGTGTGTGTGTGTGTGTGTAGTCACATTTTGGTGTGTGTATGTAACATAGATATAATGTTTTATGTTAACAAAAGCGTTTTTGTAAAGCACCTAGAGCAGATTTCTGGACAGTGTGCTATATAAGTATCCATTATTATTATTATTATTATTATTAAGAACACTCAAGTAAAAAATCAGCAGAAGCAAACAAGAAGAAGAACACTGAACAACACAAGTCTATCTACTCCTTCCTGTCTTTACTACTCTACTACTACTGCTGCTGCTGGTGGTGGTGGTGGTAATGGTGGTACAACAACAACAACTACTACTACTACTACTACTATTACCACACAACAAAAACTACAACGGCAGAAAGAACAGCAACAACAACAACAACGATTAACTCACTCAGTACGGCCAGTCCTCTCTTCTCCTCTACACAGACCCCTCGGATGTCCAGTGGGTGTCTCAATGACCCAACCTTTAGCTTCCGTCGTCAGAATTGTGGTATTCTTTGTCAACGTTCACGTCTTCCGTATAAGAGCCTTCCGCTTGCAATATTTTGATGATGGTAATTGGATTGAAACGCTGTTAACGTCGTCTCTTTCGCTGTTCGTATGGAAAGAGTTAACGACTGCAAAACCAGCAGGAATATATTATAAACGACAGTAGGAGCAAATTATGCAGCTGGCATGAACATGATGAAGGTCACATTGCACAGCTCTGATGTTGGATTTTTTGACATGCTATTTTTGAATTGGACAATACTCGCATGATTTGTGTCCGAACTATTAGATATTTTGCAGATTTGTTGATGATGCCCTGTGTGAAAATTTTTAACGAATTCGGAACTATCACCGGGAAAATATTTGTCAAAAAAGCGGTTCACTTTTTTTTTGGGGCCCCCACCCCCGATATCAGGGTTAGACGCTTGGGATACAAAATGTTTTTTTGAAATCTAAAAAGAATTAATCTATATGTCTATCTATATATGTGTATCTCTAAATGTGTGTGTGTGTATATATATATATATATATATATATATATATATATATATATAAGTGTGTGTGTGGAGTGATGGCCTGGAGGTAACGCGTCCGCCTAGGAAGCGAGAGAATCTGAGCGCGCTGGTTCGAATCACGGTTCAGCCGCCGATATTTTCTTCCCCTCCACTAGACCTTGAGTGGTGGTCTGGACGCTAGTCATTCGGATGAGACGATAAACCGAGGTCCCGTGTGCAGCATGCACTTAGCGCACGTAAAAGAACCCACGGCAACAAAAGGGTTGTTCCTGGCAAAATTCTGTAGAAAAAATCCACATCGATAGGAAAAACAAATAAAACTG
>NC_134887.1:29110369-29122869 GCF_041734735.1 Babylonia areolata | reverse complement strand
AAAAATTATAAAAAAAAATCAAAAAAAAATCCGGTGCGGTTTTTGCGGGGAAAAAACCCCCTGCTACGCATACAACTACAAATATATTGACATCAAGTCTTTACACAATGCGTAAGAATGGTTCATTTGTCTGTAAAATGATGATAATGATGATGATAATAATAATGATAATAACAACAACAACAACAACGATAATAATGATGATAATGGATTTTCTGTGAAACAAAACGAACACGCTATTACAAGCATACCAAAATTCTCGAGTTTTGTGATTGTATGTCATGTTTGTCCTTTAAAAGTTTCCATTACATCCTTTTGTAAACAGCCACGAGAAAACGCTGAGAGTTAAAGAGAGAGAGAGAGAGAGACAGAGGCAGAGACAGAGACAGAGAGAGAGAGAGAGAGAGACAGAGGCAGAGACACAGACACAGAGAGAAAAAGAGAGAGAAAGAGACAGAGACAGAGAGACAGACAGACAGACAGACAGACAGATATAGAGACAGACAGATACAGAGACAGACAGACAGACAGACAGATACAGAGACAGACAGACAGACAGACAAATACAGAGACAGACAGATACAGAGACAGACAGACAGACAGACAGATAGATACAGAGACAGACAGACAGACACAGAGACAGACAGACAGGCAGACAGATACAGAGACAGACAGACAGACAGACAGACAGACAGACAGACAGACAGATAGATACAGAGACAGACAGACAGACAGACAGATACAGAGACAGACAGACAGACAGGCAGACAGACAGACAGATACAGAGACAGACAGACAGACAGACAGATACAGAGACAGACAGACAGACAGGCAGACAGACAGACAGACAGACAGGACAGATACCAGATACGGAGAAGACCTGGCCTGAGAAGATGACACACAGCCAAAAAAAAAAAAAAAAAAAAAGAAAGAAAAAAAGTCATCTAACTCAATTCTAAATACTAAACTAAGAAAGAAAGAAACCAAGAGCAGAAAAATTTCATCACTTAAAACAAAAACAAACGGGGGTGGGGGTGGGGGGTGGGTGGGGGGCTGGGGGGGGGAATAAAAGAAAAAAAAAAGGGGAAAAAGAAGACATGTATTAAAAATAAAATTAAAAAAGAAAAAAAACAAGAAAGCATGGGCGAAGCGTCCCCCCCCCTCCCCCTCAACTGCCCCCTCCCCGAAAAACAAACAAACAACAAAAAACAAACAAACAAAAAAACAGAGAGGAAATAAAAATTATCAGTCACCGAGTCTCAAAAAAAAAAAAAACAACCCTCATCAAGTATGCATGTATGTATCAGTCACCGAGTCTCATACAAAACGATCCTCATGATAATTATCAGGTCCCGACTCAGTACTGAACTTCCCTGGGCACGATGCGCACTTTGAAAGGGTGCGGGAACTTGGTGATTCCCATGATGCCCTCCAAAGATGGCAGCTGGCCGTCTTCCGGTGGCAGGAAGTGGAATCGCTGGATGAGGGTGGAGAGGTACAGGAAGAGCTCCGTGCGTGCCAGGGACTCTCCAAGACACGAGCGCTTCCCTGAGGGGGGGGGGGGGGGGGGGGAGAGAGAGAGAAGAACAACAGCAACAATACATCTATCATGGAATTATTTGGTTTTAATAGTAAATTTTATGGTAGTAGTGGTAGTAGTAGCAGTAGTAGTAGCAGTAGTAGTAGTAGTAGTAGTAGTAGCAGTAGTGGTAGTAGCAGTAGTAGTAGTAGCAGTAGTAGAAGTTGTAGCAGTTTAAAAAAAACCCAAAAAACTACAATAACAAACACCCCCAACCTGCCCCCAAAACAAATCAGGTCCTCAATTAAAAAAAAAAAAAACAACCTACATGTAATAATGAACAAAGAAACAAACATTTCCAACCTGTCCCCAAAAGGAATCGGTTCCTCACAACAACAACAACAACAACAAACAACCCCCCCCCCCCACCCCTAAATGCCCCCTCTCCCCGACCCCTTACCTGTCTCAAAAGGAATGAACCTGCTCCTCATCACAAAAACAACAACAATAAACCCCCCCTCCCCTCCCCCCGACCTCCCCGACCCCTTACCTGTCCCGAAAGGAATCAGCTCCTCACAACAACACCACACAAACAACCCCCTCCCCCCACCACGCCCCAACCCCCTCTTCACCTGTCCCGAAAGGAATCAGCTCCTCACAACAACACCACACAAACAACCCCCTCCCCCCACCACGCCCCAACCCCCTCTTCACCTGTCCCGAAAGGAATCAGCTCCTCACAACAACACCACACAAACAACCCCCTCCCCCCACCACGCCCCAACCCCCTCTTCACCTGTCCCGAAAGGAATCAGCTCCTCACAACAACACCACACAAACAACCCCCTCCCCCCACCACGCCCCAACCCCCTCTTCACCTGTCCCGAAAGGAATCAGCTCCTCACAACAACACCACACAAACAACCCCCTCCACCCCCTACCCTCACACCCCCCAACCCCCTCTTCACCTGTCCCGAAAGGAATCAGCTCCTCACAACAACACACAAACAAACACCCCCTCCCCCTCCACCCCCACCCCCCCTCACACACACCCCCCCCAACCCCCTCTTCACCTGTCCCGAAAGGGATCAGCTCCTCACAACGACAACAACAACACACAAACAAACACCCCCTCCCCCTCCACCCACCCCCTCACCCCCACCCACACACCCCTCTTCACCTGTCCCGAAAGGGATCAGCTCCTCACAACGACAACAACAACACACAAACAAACAACTCCCCCCTCCACCCACCCCCCTCACCCCCACCCACACACCCCCACACCCCTCTTCACCTGTCCCGAAAGGAATCAGCTCCTCACAACAACAACAACAACACACAAACAAACAACACACAAACAAACACCCCCTCCCCCTCCACCCCCACACCCCCTACATCTACACCCCTCACACCCCCCCCACTCCCCTCTTCACCTGTCCCGAATGGGATCAGCTCCTCACAACGACAACAACAACACACAAACAAACACCACCACCCCCCATCACACACCCCACCCTCACCCCCTCCACACCCCTCTTCACCTGTCCCGAAAGGAATCAGCTCCTCACAACAACAACACACAGACAAACAAACAACAACAACACACAAACAAACACACTCGCCCCCTCCACCCCCACACCCCCCACATCCACACCCCTCACCCTCACACCCCCCACTCCCCTCTTCACCTGTCCCGAATGGGATCAGCTCCTCACAACAACAACACACAGACAAACAACCCCCCCCTCCACCCCCCCCCCTCCCCACACACACACCCCAACCCCCTCTCCACCTGTCCCAAAAGGGATCAGCTCCTCGCGGCGCACCACCCGCCCCTCTTCGTCCAGGAACCGCTCGGGCCGGAAAGTGTCCGGGTCCTTCCACACCTGGGGGTCCCTCAGGGCGGTGTCCAGGTACACCAGCACGAACGTGCCCTTGGGGATGACGTAGCCCTCGAAGCTGACGTCACAGGGGACCGAGTGGGGGAACGCCAGAGGGGACGTCCCTGCGAAGCGCAGCGTCTCCAGGAGGGTGGCTTCCACGTAGGGCAGTCGGGCCTTGTCCGCCATGGTCGGGGGTCGTCCCGGGCCCACCACGGAGAGGACCTCCTCGTGGCAGCGGTCCTGGACGTGAGGGTGGTGGAGGAGGTAGGCCAGGCCCCAGAGGAGGGTGGTGGAGGTGGTGTCGGTGCCTCCCCCGAACAGCTCCAGGACCAGGCGCTGCAGGTTGTTTTCTTTTGGGGGGAATGAAAAGAAAAAGGAAAGGGAAAGGATGAGAGAGAGAGGGAGGGAGGGGTGGGGGGGAGGAAGAATGAAGGAAGGAAGGAGGGGGGGGTAGGGAGCGATGGGAAAAGGGAGGGAGGGAAGGAAGGGAGGGAAAATGGAAGGAAGGAAGGAAGGAAGGAAGGAAGGCAGATGGAATGACAGAAGGGAGGGAGAAAGAGAGGGAAGGCAGGGAGGGAGGAAGAAGGGATGGGAGGAAGGAAGGAAGGAAGGAAGGAAGGAAGGAAGAGACGAATGGGGAGAGTGAGGAACGGAGGCAGGGAGAAAGGGAGGAAGAAGGGAAGAAGAAAGGAAGGAAGGAAGGAAGGAAGGAAGAGACAAAGGGAGGGAGGAAGTATGAGGGAAGGAAAGAGGGGGATAGGGAGCGATGGGAAAAAAGGAGGGAGGGAAGGAAGGGAAGGAGGGAGGAAGAGAGAGACAAAGCAGGGAGGGAGGAAGAAGGGAAGGAAGAAGGAAGGAAGAGACAAAGCGAGGGAGGGAGGAAGAAGGGAAGGAAGAAAGGAAGGAAGGAAGGGAGAGACAAAGCGAGGGAGGGAAGAATGAGAGAAGGAAGAAAGGAAGGAAGGAAGGGAGAGACAAAGCGAGGGAGGGAGGAAGGAGGGAAGGAAGAAAGGAAGGGAGAGACAAAGCGAGGGAGGGAAGAATGAGAGAAGGAAGAAGGGAAGGAAGAAGGAAGGAAGAGACAAAGCGAGGGAGGAAGAATGAGGGAAGGAAGAAAGGAAGGAAGGAAGGGAGAGACAAAGCGAGGGAGGAAGGAGGGAAGGAAGAAAGGAAGAAGGAAGAGACAAAGCGAGCGAGGAAGAATGAGGAAAGGAAGAAAGGAAGGAAGGAAGGGAAAGACAAAGCGAGGGAGGGAGGAAGGAGGGAAGGAAGAAGGAAGGAAGGAAGGGAGAGACAAAGCGAGGGAGGGAGGAAGGAGGGAAGGAAGAAAGGAAGGAAGGAAGGGAGAGACAAAGCGAGGGAGGGAGGAAGGAGGGAAGGAAGAAAGGAAGGAAGGAAGGGAGAGACAAAGCGAGGGAGGGAGGAAGGAGGGAAGGAAGAAAGGAAGGAAGGAAGGGAGAGACAAAGCGAGGGAGAAAGGAAGGAGGGAAGGAAGGAAGAAGGAAGGGAGAGACAAAGCGAGGGAGGGAGGAAGGAGGGAAGGAAGAAGGAAGGAAGGAAGGGAGAGACAAAGCGAGGGAGGGAGGAAGGAGGGAAGGAAGAAAGGAAGGAAGGAAGGGAGAGACAAAGCGAGGGAGGGAGGAAGGAGGGAAGGAAGAAAGGAAGGAAGGAAGGGAGAGACAAAGCGAGGGAGGAAGGAAGGAGGGAAGGAAGGAAGAAGGAAGGGAGAGACAAAGCGAGGGAGGGAGGAAGGAGGGAAGGAAGAAAGGAAGGAAGGGAGAGACAAAGCGAGGGAGGGAGGAAGAAGGGAAGGAAGAAAGGAAGGAAGGAAGGGAGAGACAAAGCGAGGGAGGGAGCAAGGCAGGTAGAATGAAGGAAGAAAGAGACGAAGGGAAAGAAAAAGAAGGCAAGTAGGCAAGGGGGAAGGGAGGGTGGGAGAGAGGGAGGGAGGAAGAAAGGAAGGATTAGGGAGGGAAGGAAGGGATAGAGGGAAGGAGGAAGGGAGGGGATGGAAAGGAAGGGAGGGAGGTAGGGAGGGAAGGAAGGATGGGAAGAAGGGAGTGAGAGAGAGGGGGTGGGGGGGGTAAAGGGAGGAAGGAAAAAGGGAGGGAGGGAGGGAAAGAAGGAGGGAGGGAGGAAGGGAAGGAGGGGGAGAGGGAGAAAGGTGGAGGGATGAAGGATGGAAGAAGGAATGGAGAGAGGGAGGAAGAAAGGGGGAGGAAGAAAGGCAGGAAGGCAGGTAGAATGAAGAGGAAGGAAGGAAGGAAGGAAGGAAGGAAGGAAGGAAGGAAGGAACACTGTTTTATTAATGTCTCGTCACATACATTGGTAATTGTCATTGTCATCTATACTTATATAGCGTATAATTATCTTCGGTCAGAGAGCAAAAGTCTAAAAGTGCTTTACAAACACACGTGCCACACAACAAAAATATTCTAATCAAACTCTCCATTTTCACATTTGAATGGATTGAGCGTGGTGGTTATGTGGTGAGTGGGGAGGGGGTGGGGTAGAGGGGGCCGTGGGGAGGGGGGTGGGGGTGGAGGAGAGACGGAGTATAGAATCAAGGATTAACATTGAAAATAAACAGAAGAACAATTACAGAACATCAGTTAATTCGTGGACTTCGTAAAGAGGTGAGTCGTTGGTTTAAATTAATAAGAGACGCTGTTGATAATGATTGTACAAAGTAACAACAATAACAACAACAACGACAACAACAGCAACGACAACAACAGCAACAACAAAATCAACGTTGCCAGTGACTGTAGTCAACACACACACACACACTTTCATGTAAATCAGGTTTCATCAAGTCACAGTCAAAAAATGATGTGCTGTACTGTAACATCACTAAAACTGTACTGTACTGTAACATCACTAAAACTGTACTGAAAACATCACTACAGCTGTGTTTGTATTTTTATTTCTTTTTATCACAACAGATTTCTCTGTGTGAAATTCTGGCTGCTCTCCCCAGGGAGAGTGCGTCGCTACACTACAGCGCCACCCCCCCCCCCCTTTTTTTCTTTTTTTCCCCCTGCGTGCAGTTTTATTTGTTTTCCTATCGAAGTGGATTTTTCTACAGAATTTTGCCAGGAGCAACCCTGTTGTTGCCGTGGGTTCTTTTACGTGGGCTAAGTGCATGCTGCACACGGGACCTTCGTTTATTGTCTCATCCGAATGACTAGCGTCCAGACCACCACTCAAAGTCTAGTGGAGGGGGAGAAAATATCGGCGGCTGAACCGTGATTCGAGCCAGTGCGCTCAGATTCTCTCGCTTCCTGGGCGGACGCGTTACCTCTAAGCCATCACTCCACATAGTGATGTTACAGTACAGCACATCATTTTTTGACTGTGAGTGAGTTGATGAAGCCTGATTTGCATGAAATGTGTACTGTAACATCACTGAAACTGTACTGTAACATCACTGAAACTGTACTGTATCATCACTGAAACTGTACTGTAACATCACTGAAACTGTACTGTATCATCACTGAAACTGTACTGTAACATCACTGAAACTGTACTGTGTCATCACTGAAACTGTACTGTAACATCACTGAAACTGTACTGTATCATCACTGAAACTGTACTGTGTCATCACTGAAACTGTACTGTGTCATCACTGAAACTGTACTGTGTCATCACTGAAACTGTACTGTAACATCACTGAAACTGTACTGTGTCATCACTGAAACTGTACTGTGTCATCACTGAAACTGTACTGTATCATCACTGAAACTGTACTGTAACATCACTGAAACTGTACTGTGTCATCACTGAAACTGTACTGTAACATCACTGAAACTGTACTGTGTCATCACTGAAACTGTACTGTGTCATCACTGAAACTGTACTGTGTCATCACTGAAACTGTACTGTAACATCACTGAAACTGTAATGTATCATCACTGAAACTGTACCGTGTCATCACTGAAACTGTACTGTAACATCACTGAAACTGTACCGTGTCATCACTGAAACTGTACTGTAACATCACTGAAACTGTACCGTGTCATCACTGAAACTGTACTGTAACATCACTGAAACTGTAATGTATCATCACTGAAACTGTACTGTAACATCACTGAAACTGTACCGTGTCATCACTGAAACTGTACTGTGTCATCACTGAAACTGTACGAATGGGAGAAAAACCCCGAAAACCTCAACCATCTATTCAACACAGTCATTTCACCCACTCTAGGAAGACATTGTCGGGAATGGCCAGAGGGCAAAACTGATGCGGAAGTGAAGCTGCTTATAGAAGAAAACAGTAAAGAAGAGGACATCATCATATACACAGATGGCTCAGTCACCAAAGACCAGTCTGGCTGGGGATTCACTGCGAAACAAAATGGAAAAACAATTTGGGAAGAGAATGCTGCCTACAAAGTCACAACCTCCAGCCTAACGATGGAAGTTGAAGCTGTGACACATGCCCTCCAGTGGCTATCGTCCTTCCATACGCCCGGAAACCAACATGCCATGATTCTAACCGACTCAATGAACCTCATACAGAAAATTGAAAACGGAATGGGAAGCCCAGAGTGGCATAACGCAATGCGCAACTTTCAGATTAAAAAACTCACATGGTCATACTGCCCGGGACATGCAGGTGTTAAGGGAAATGTGCGAGCTGACAGACTTGCTGGTAACGCAACACCAACGAGCGGCCTACATCTAGGAAAATCGGAAATCCTCAGAAAAGTCAAAGAATACCAAAAAGAACAGGTACAAGGCCATCACACCATCGATCGCCTCAAAGAAATAGAAGCAGAGAGAGGGAGCGGCCGCAAATCTAACATGAAAGGTAGAGCACGATGCTTTGCAAATCAAACAAATATCGGCATCATTTCCAAACCAACATTGCGCAAATTTCTTGAAAACGGAACAGAGTCTCTGTGGGCCTTTCCAAACACAATAGACCGAGCAACACACTAGACGCCACGTTCTTGGCATCAGAGATCTTTTCCCATCCCTCTTGCGGCCAGTCAGTGGCGGCTGTGTGTGTTTGTGTGTATGTGTGCTTTTGAGTGCGTTTGTGAATGCGCGAGAGTGAAACTGTACACAAGTGTCAGGAGAGATATGTGTACGTGTGTGTGTGTGTGTGTGTGTGTGTGTGTGTGTGTGTGAGGGGAGGTGGGAGTGCAGGGGGAGGTGGGGTAGAGGATGAGGTATGTGAGTGTATGCATGCCTACACTGTGGGAGCAACAGGATATTGGAACGTGTATATATATATATATATATATATATATATATATATATATATATATATATATATATATATATCTTTGTATGTACGTGTGTGGAGTTGGGGGTGGGAGATATGGGCGTATGTGTGTGTGCTTGTACAAGTAAGTGTTCATCTCTGTGAGTGTGTGTTTGTGTGTGTGTGTGTGTGCCGTGGAAGCTGCGATACGTAGACTAGAAATGAGTGTGTGGAGGAGGGGGTAGAGGAGGTGCAAGGTAATGTGTGTGTGTGTGTGTGTGTGTGTTGGAGCTCATGTACGTTTATATGTATTTGACTGTGCTTTCATATGTGCTTGTACAAGTAAGTGTTCATCTCTGTGAGTGTGTGTTTGTGTTTGTGTGTGTGTGTGTGCCGTGGAAGCTGCGATACTTAGACTAGAAATGAGTGTGTGGAGGAGGGGGGTAGAGGAGGTGCACGGTAATGCGTGTGTGTGTGTGTGTGTTGGAGCTCATGTACGTTTATATGTATTTGACTGTGCTTTCATATATGTGAAACTGCATGTCTGGTGCATTTCTGTTATGCATGTGTGGGTGTATGTGTGAATGTGTGTCTTCATTTTTTACATTTATTTGCTTATTTATCACCATTGTTGTCCTATTTATTTATTTATTTATGTTTTATTATTATCATTTTATTAGTATTACTAATATTATTACTACTACCTTTTTCTATATTATAATTATTATTTATTTATTTATTTATTTATGCAAGCTTATCTATTATTTATTCCCCCGTTTTTTTTTTTTTGTTTTTTTTTTTGTGTGTGTGGTTGTGTGTGTGTGTGTTTTTTTTTTGTTTTGTTTTTTTTCTTTTCCCCAAGGCCTGACTAAGCGCGTTGGGTTACGCTGCTGGTCAGGCATCTGCTTGGCAGATGTGGTGTAGCGTATATGGTTTTGTCCGAACGCAGTGACGCCTCCTTGAGCTACTGAAACTGAAACTGAAACTGTGTCATCACTGAAACTGTACTGTGTCATCACTGACACAAATACAGTTTGATATCAGGGCAGCAATTTTGGTCTGCAATGAGTTAGATAGTTCAGTTTCAGTTTCAGCTTCAGTAGCTCAAGGAGGCGTCACTGCGTTCGGACAAATCCATATACGCTACACCACATCTGCCAAGCAGATGCCTGACCAGCAGCGTAACCCAACGCGCTTTGAAATTAGATAACAGTCTGTTAAAACAAAAACACGAAAAAAAACTTGAAACAGGTGGGCTTTCTGCGAGCTCACGAACTCGAAATCGGAATGAAGTCAGTCCCGAGCGCTCGAATCAGATCAACACCCGAAAACGGAGTATGGCTGCCTACATGGCGGGATAGAAACGGTCACACACGTAAAAGCCCACTCCTGTACATACGAGTGAACGTGGGAGTTGCAGCCCACGAACGAAGAAGAAGAAGAAGAAGAGGAAGAAGAATCAGTTCTGTATGGCTCTCCAGGCCAAGCCGACAGTGCAAGGGAAATAACCAGTGCTGCGGAAAACACGTGACTTCAAACAAACTCAGAATCGTTCTGAATGCAAAACACGACCCAATGTAAAAAAACAAATAAATAAAAATAAATTTTAAAAAGGGGGGGGGGGGGACAGAAATTGTCCATAAAATGGGTTTTTGTTTGTTTGTTGTTGTTTTTTCCTAAAGCGAAAAGGCCAATGCTAAACAAACAAAAAACAACAAAACAAAAACAAACAAACAAACAAACCAAAAAAAAAAAAAACCCAACTCAAACTCCAACAAGAACATTCAAAATACTTATCTCTTTTAACTGATTAAACCGGTACAAAAAAAAAAAAAACAACTTCTATTTTAGAACATTAATTTTCAACTCTTCTGCGAGGGCTGCAGATTTGCCGCGAAGGACTGAATTTCCCGGCGTTCTGAACGATATTTCTCATTTTCTCATATCATATCTAATTCTGATTGGTGGGAGTTACATCTGTATTTTCAGGAAACGCTGCAGACACTTTTTGAGACTGGATGTGAAAACACGTGGTGGTGTCCTTGATAAGACTATCACAAAACCTTATCAGCCACCAAAGACAGAACCCAGCTTGAAAAGAAAAAAAAAAAAGGTAAAATAATATGGAGGAGATAACTAGGGATTAACACACACACACACACAGAGACAGAGAGAGAGAGACAGAGAGAGAGAGACAGAGAGAGACGGAGACAGAGACAGACACGGAGAGACACACAGAGAGACAGAGAGAGAGACACAGAGAGACACAGAGAGAGACACAGAGAGAGACAGAGAGAGAGACACACAGAGAGACAGAGAGAGACACACACACAGAGACAGAGAGAGAGACACACACACACACACACAGACACACACACACAGAGACACACACACACACACACACACACAGAGATAGAGACAGAGAGACAGAGAGAAAGAGAGAGAGACACGCACCCACGCGCACACACACACACACACACACACACACACACACACACGCCCGCGCGCACACGCCCCACCCACCCCTCACCCACACTCCCTTAAGAAGAATGATACAAAAGAACACGCATATACTAGAGCCAACTAAATAATGCCACAAAAACAGTCTAGTGAAAGAGGCTTAATTATTGACGAGTATTAAGAGATGGGTGGGAGGTGGGGAAAGGGGGGGGAGGGGGGGCGCAGGGGGGGGGGAATAAAAGAAAAGAAAGAAGTCCCAGACACATAAAAAAATGCAAGCTGCATGAATCGGAAAGTGAGACAACATGGAGTGATAGAAACGAAGAAAAAAAAAGAAAGGAAAAAAACCGCAAACCAACCAACAAAAACAAGAGGAGTGAAAGAAAGAAAAAAAAATTTAGTGAAAGAAAGGAAATTTTTCTATCTCAAAACTTCACATAGGAAAATTTTTCTAGTGAAAGAAAGGACATTTTTCTATCTCAAAATTCCAGAAAGGAAATTTCTTTTTCGAGTGAAAGAAAGGATTTTTTTTTTCTATCTCAAAATTCCATTAACATTTTCTGATACTTAAACATGATCCTCACCAACTGCATGTTATCGATCTCCTCATCATAAAACAATGCGACCTGATTCACCATGAAGGTTATCAGTTTCAGTTTCAGTAGCTCAAGGAGGCGTCACTGTTTTCGGCCATATCCATATACGCTACACCACATCTGCCAAGCAGATGCCTGACCAGCAGCGTAACCCAACGCGCTTAGTCAGGCCTTGAGGAAAAAAAAAAAAAAAAAAAAAGGTTATCATCATTGTCATCACCACCACCACCACCACTAACACCACCACAACCATCATCATCATCATCATAATAATAATCATCGCCATCATCACCACCACCACCACCATTACCACCACCACCACCAATGGTCAATTGTCAACAACACCTCCACCGTCATCATCACCACCACTAAAATCATGATGGTCATCATCATCATCACCGTGGTCGTCACCGTCTTCACCATGATCATCATCATTACCACCATCACCACTTCCACCACGACTACCATCATCATCATCGTCGTTGTCACCATCACCACCATTAATATCGTCACCATCACCAGCATCATCATCACAATTATCATTATCATCATCATCATCATCATCACCACCACCATCGCCATCATCATCATCACCATCACCACCACCATCGCCACCATCATCATCACCATCATAATCATCATCGCCATCATCATCACCACCACAACCACCACTGCCATTACCATCATCTTTTCATTCACCAGTACAATCACCACCACCAGCATCACCATCACCATCACCCCCCTCCACACCCCATCATCACCACCATCAACATCATCACCATCATAACCATCACCATCACCACTACAACCACCACTACCATCATCAC
>NC_134887.1:29097869-29105369 GCF_041734735.1 Babylonia areolata | reverse complement strand
TCCTCCACCCCCCACCTTCACCCAGCCTAACCACGCCCCACCTTCACCCAGCCTCCTCCACCTTCACCCAGCCTCCTCCACCCCCCACCTTCACCCAGCCTCCTCCACCTTCACCCAGCCTCCTCCACCCCCCACCTTCACCCAGCCTCCTCCACCCCCCACCTTCACCCAGCCTCCTCCACCCACCTTCACCCAGCCTCCTCCACCCCCCACCTTCACCCAGCCTCCTCCACCCCCCACCTTCACCCTCCCCCACTTTCACCCAGCCTCCTCCACTCCTCACCTTCACCCAGCCTCCTCCACCTTCACCCAGCCTCCTCCACCCCTCACCTTCACCCAGCCTCCTCCACCCCTCACCTTCACCCAGCCTCCTCCACCCCCCACCTTCACCCAGCCTCCACCTTCACCCAGCCTCCTCCACCCCCCACTTTCACCCAGCCTCCTCCACCCCTCACCTTCACCCAGCCTCCTCCACCCCCCACCTTCACCCAGCCTCCACCTTCACCCAGCCTCCTCCACCCCCCACTTTCACCCAGCCTCCTCCACCCCTCACCTTCACCCAGCCTCCTCCACCCCCCACCTTCACCCAGCCTCCACCTTCACCCAGCCTCCTCCACCCCCTCCCCCCCCCCATCTTCACCCTCCCCCACCTTCACACAGCCTCCTTCCCCCCCCCATCCCCCCCATACCCCTCTGCCCCTCCTACCTTGACGTATCCCTCCAGGACGTCCAGCTGTTTGTGAAACTCCGGGTCGTCGTAGTCGTAGCGCTTGCCGAAGACCACAGAGCATATGTTGTTGGCCACACTCAGGTGGGTCAGCCGCTCCAGGTCCTGGCAGTCCTGCCCGGCCTTGACCTTCACGTTAAAAAGACAAGAAAAATTCATTGATAGCATTCGATCTAAACATTCGAGGAATCACCAGTGCAACAAATGTAGTATTCGATCAAAACATTCGAGGAATCACCATTCCAACAAATGCACATTCGATCAAAACATTCGACGAGTAAACAATCCTACAAACATACAAACAAATCAATATCAAAACACAGATACATTCACGAGTTTAAATAAGGATAATTCAGAGAATAAGTTTTTTAAGAAAATGTAACTTCGAACAAAGTATGCAAGCAAACTTACAAACAAATCAATATCTAACTGCTGAGATATTCACAAGTTTTACAATGTAGATAACTTTGAACAGAGTATGTATGGAAATATCTGCAAAGTGATCATGCATTTCTAATTCACTTTTGGAGTGCACAGGCTGAGCATTTGTTATTGGTTAGAAAGCTGGCAAGTAAATCCTCTTCGTTGGTAATGGGCCCAGGTACAATCCGAGGTTTAAATAAAAAGAAAAAAAAGAGAGAAGATATCCAAGGTCTATTTTTAGCACCGCTATTGGCCTTGACCTTGTCCAGGATGGCCTTGGCGAAGGTGAGGACCTCGTGCTGCACCTTGTCGGCCAGCACGTTCCGGCCCATGCCCAGGTCGCGCAGGATCCTCATCGCCGTCCTCCTCTGGTCCTTCCACAGCTCACCTGACGTGTTGATCACACCTGGGACATGGGAGAAAAGAAAGAGTGTGGTGTGCTGTGGTGGTGGTGGTGGTGGTGTGGTGGTGTGGTGGTGGTGGTGGTGGTGGTATGGTGGTGGTGGTGGTATGGTGGTTGTGTGGTGTGGTGTGGTGTGGTGATGGTGTGGTGTGGTGGTGGTATGGTGGTATGGTGGTGTGGTGTGGTGGTGGTGTGGTGTGGTGGTGTGGTGGTGGTGTGGTGGTGGTGTGGTGTGGTGTGGTGTGGTGGTGGTGTGTGTGCTGTGGTGTGGTGTGGTGGTGGTGTGGTGGTGGTGTGCTGTGGTGTGCTGTGGTGTGGTGTGTGTGCTGTGCTGTGCTGTGGTGTGTGTGTTGTGGTGTGGTGTGGTGTGCTGTGGTGTGGTGTGGTGTGCTGTGGTGTGGTGTGTGTGTTGTGGTGTGGTGTGCTGTGGTGTGGTGTGCTGTGGTGTGGTGTGCTGTGGTGTGTGTGCTGTGGTGTGGTGTGGTGTGCTGTGGTGTGGTGTGGTGTGCTGTGGTGTGCTGTGGTGTGGTGTGTGTGGTGTGCTGTGGTGTGCTGTGGTGTGCTGTGGTGTGGTGTGCTGTGGTGTGGTGTGCTGTGGTGTGCTGTGGTGTGCTGTGCTGTGGTGTGCTGTGGTGTGCTGTGGTGTGGTGTGCTGTGGTGTGCTGTGGTGTGGTGTGGTGTGCTGTGGTGTATGTGGTGTGGTGTGGTGTGCTGTGGTGTGGTGTGTGTGGTGTGCTGTGGTGTGCTGTGGTGTGGTGTGCTGTGGTGTGCTGTGGTGTGGTGTGTGTGGTGTGCTGTGGTGTGCTGTGGTGTGGTGTGCTGTGGTGTGCTGTGGTGTGGTGTGCTGTGGTGTGCTGTGGTGTGCTGTGGTGTGCTGTGCTGTGGTGTGCTGTGGTGTGCTGTGCTGTGGTGTGCTGTGGTGTGCTGTGCTGTGGTGTGCTGTGGTGTGGTGTGCTGTGGTGTGCTGTGGTGTGGTGTGGTGTGCTGTGCTGTGGTGTGCTGTGGTGTGGTGTGTGTGGTGTGCTGTGCTGTGGTGTGTGTGTTGTGGTGTGGTGTGGTGTGCTGTGGTGTATGTGGTGTGGTGTGGTGTGCTGTGCTGTGGTGTGTGTGGTGTGCTGTGGTGTGCTGTGGTGTGGTGTGGTGGTGGTGTGGTGTGGTGGTGCTGTGGTGTGCTGTGCTGTGGTGTGTGTGCTGTGCTGTGGTGTGGTGTGGTGGTGGTGTGGTGTGGTGGTGCTGTGGTGTGCTGTGGTGTGTGTGCTGTGCTGTGGTGTGTGTGGTGTGCTGTGGTGGTGGTGTGGTGTGGTGGTGCTGTGGTGTGCTGTGGTGTGTGTGCTGTGCTGTGGTGTGCTGTGGTGTGCTGTGGTGTGCTGTGCTGTGGTGTGTGTGGTGGTGCTGTGGTGTGCTGTGCTGTGGTGTGTGTGCTGTGCTGTGGTGTGCTGTGGTGTGCTGTGGTGTGCTGTGCTGTGGTGTGTGTGCTGTGGTGTGCTGTGGTGTGTGTGTTGTGTGGTGTGCTGTGGTGTATGTGGTGTGCTGTGCTGTGGTGTGCTGTGCTGTGGTGTGCTGTGCTGTGGTGTGCTGTGCTGTGGTGTGCTGTGGTGTATGTGGTGTGCTGTGCTGTGGTGTGCTGTGCTGTGGTGTATGTGGTGTGTGTGTTGTGGTGTGGTGTGCTGTGGTGTATGTGGTGTGTGTGATGTGGTGTGCTGTGGTGTGTGTGTGCTGTGCTGTGCTGTGCTGTGGTGTATGTGTTGCGGTGTGTGCGGTGTGTGTGGTGTGCTGTGCTGTGCTGTGCTGTGCTGTGCTGTGATGTATGTGTGTTGTGCTGTGCTGTGGTGTGCTGTGGTGTGTGTGCTGTGCTGTGCTGTGCTCTGGTGTGTGTGTTGCGGTGTGTGTGGTGTGCTGTGGTGTGCTGTGTTATGCTGTGTTGTGCAGAACTGTGCTGAGCACTTTCATGCTGAGCTGAGCTGTTGTGTGGTGTGCTGTGTTGTGTTGTGTTGTGTTGTGTGGGGTCGTATCGAATCGCACCGCAATACAATATTGTATCGTATTGCATGTATTGTATTACTCTTTTTTTTCACAACATATTTTTTCTATGTAAAACATCGGGCTGCTCTCGTCAGTGAGAGCGCGTAGCTGCAGTGAGAGTGCCACCCATTTTTTTTTTTCTTTTCTGCATGCTAGTGTATGTGTTTTCCTACCAAAGTGAACTTTTTTTTCTGAATAAATTTGCCAGGGGCAGTCCTTTTGGTACTGCGAGTAATTCTTTCACGAGCGCCAAATTTACGCTGCGCACTAGACATCGGTAAAGTCTCATAATACTACTACTACTAATAATGATAATGATGATGATAATAATAATAATAATAAAAATAATAATAATAATGGTATTAAATTTGACCATGTTTCTCCTCTTCTTCAGTCTCTCCACTGGTTGCCTGTTTCTGATCGAATAGACTATAAGCTATCCACTCTGACCTTTTCTGCAGTCAACGGATCTGGCCCAAAGTATCTTTCTGAACTCATCCATATCTATACCCCGTCTCGCCAGCTCCGTTCTTCCTCTGATACTCGACTTCTCAGGATACCTCACGTCAGAAGTAAGACCTATGGACACAGATCGTTTTCTTTTCAATCGCCAAAGACGTGGAACGAGCTCCCTGGTAACCTCCGTCATTCTGATTCCCTCGCATCTTTTAAATCTCGTCTCAAAACTCACCTTTTCCCTCAGCAATAAGTTCAATTGTGGCAGGTCCACAACTACATGCATGTATATGAATGTGTATTGTGTGTGCGTGTGTTTATGTACGTTTGTGCCTGCCTATGTGTGCGTATGTGTTAGGGTAGCTGTTAGATACACATGTATGTTAAAATGTATGTATGCAGTGTGTGTGTGTGCGTGCGTGCGTGCGTGCGTGTGTGTGTGTGTGTGTGTGTGTGTGTGTGGTCACATTTTGGTGTGTGTATGTAACATAGATATAATGTTTTATGTTATCAAAAGCGTTTTTGTAAAGCACCTAGAGCAGATTTCTGGATAGTGTGCTATATAAGTATCCATTATTATTATTATTATTATTACTTATATAGCGCTGAATCTTGTGGAGAGACAAATGAAAGCGCTTTCGCAACCAGTCATTCACATCACACGCATGCATAGCTCTAAAAACTGGAGAAGAAGCTGAAGACAAGGGAGAGGCAGGGAAGGGAGGCTATCTTGGGAAGAGGTGGAGTTTAAGGCCAGAATGACTAGCGTCCAGACCACCGCTCAAGGTTTAAATCCGAATAATTAATAAAAAAAAACAAACAAAGAAATAAATGAATAGATGAATGAAGAAAGAAAGAAGGAAAGAAATAGAGGATGTTAGTGAGAAGCGAATTTTTATAACAATTTTATTCGAATTATCTATTTATTTCACCCCCTCAAAAAAAACAAAAAACAAACCCAACAACAAAAAACAAAAACAACCCTCTCATATCCCCCCCCAAAAAAACAAAAAACAAAAAAACACACACCAAAAAACCAAAACAAACACACACACACACACACACACACACACACACACACACACACACACACACACACACACACACACACACACACACACAAACAAACAAACCAAGCCAAACAAGGAAACAAACAAACAAAAACAAAACAAACAAAAAAAACCAACCCCCCCAAAAAACAAACAAACAAACAAACAACAAAACACACACACACACACACACACACACACCCGCTTTGTCAGGGAAGAAGTCTAACAAAAAAACAAATAAAAAACAAACACACACACACACACACACACACACACACACACAAAACAAACAAATAAAAAATAAAAACACTACAACTACTAACTGTGCTGCAAACCCACTGAGGCACAAATCTGATTTAGACATCTCGCATCGTAAAAACCCCGAGAGGAAAGCGTAAAAATAAGATTTTTTTTGTTTATTAAACACACACACACACACACACACACACACACACACACACATACACACACACACACACACACACACACACACACACACACACACACAAACAGAAAAGAAAAAACCCAAAAAAACCCAAGGCATGAGTGTTGAGCGAGGGAGGGGTGAAGGAATGTATGTCATGGTGTGAAAGGGGCGTTTCGTTCTTTACGGCAACACGTGAACATACATGGGTCTTGATTCCCTTGTCTGTCACTTCACCACACCACACCTGACGTCACAACACAATACCACACCACCCCACGCCACACCACACCACACCACACCTGTCGTCACAACACAATACCACACCACCCCACGCCACACCACACCACACCACGCCTGACGTCACAACACAATACCACACCACCCCACGCCACACCACACCACACCACACCACACCTGACGTCACAACACAATACCACACCACCCCACGCCACACCACACCACACCACACCTGACGTCACAACACAATACCACACCACCCCACGCCACACCACACCACACCACACCACACCTGTCGTCACAACACAATACCATAACACACCACACCACGCCACGCCACACCACACTACACCTGACGTCACAACACAATACCACACCACACCACACCACACCACACTACACCTGACGTCACAACACAATACCACACCACACCACACCACACTACACCTGACGTCACAACACAATACCACACCACCCCACGCCACACCACACCACACCACACCTGACGTCACAACACAATACCACACCACCCCACGCCACACCACACCACACCACACCTGACGTCACAACACAATACCACACCACACCACGCCACACCACACCACACCTGACGTCACAACACAATACCACACCACCCCACGCCACACCACACCACACCACACCTGACGTCACAACACAATACCACACCACCCCACGCCACACCACACCACACCACACCTGACGTCACAACACAATACCACACCATCCCACGCCACACCACACCACACTACACCTGACGTCACAACACAATACCACAACGCACCACGCCACACCACACCACACCACACCACACCACACCTGTCGTCACAACACAATACCACACCACCCCACGCCACACCACACCACACCTGACGTCACAACACAATACCACACCACACCACGCCACACCACACCACACCTGACGTCACAACACAATACCACACCACACCACGCCACACCACACCACACCACACCTGACGTCACAACACAATACCACACCACACCACGCCACACAACACCACACCACACCTGACGTCACAACACAATACCACACCACACCACGCCACACCACACCACACTACACCTGACGTCACAACACAATACCACACCACACCACGCCACACCACACCACACCTGACGTCACAACACAATACCACACCACCCCACGCCACACCACACCACACCACACCTGACGTCACAACACAATACCACACCACCCCACGCCACACCACACCACACCACACTACACCTGACGTCACAACACAATACCACAACGCACCACGCCACACCACACCACACCACACCTGACGTCACAACACAATACCACACCACCCCACGCCACACCACACCACACCACACTACACCTGACGTCACAACACAATACCACAACGCACCACGCCACACCACACCACACCACACCTGTCGTCACAACACAATACCACACCACACCACGCCACACCACACCACACCTGACGTCACAACACAATACCACACCACACCACGCCACACCACACCACACCACACCTGACGTCACAACACAATACCACAACGCACCACGCCACACCACACCACACCACACCTGACGTCACAACACAATACCACAACGCACCACGCCACACCACACCACACCACACCTGACGTCACAACACAATACCACAACGCACCACGCCACACCACACCACACCACACCTGACGTCACAACACAATACCACACCACACCACGCCACACCACACCACA
>NC_134887.1:29085369-29092869 GCF_041734735.1 Babylonia areolata | reverse complement strand
GCGCAGTAAAGGCCTTTTTTTTTTTTTACAATGCTGCCCATTAACGACACAAAACATAGAAATAAAGAAATAAAAGGAAATCAAAGAAAATAATTAGAACGACGAATAAGAATAGTAACTGGAATAGTCTATCAAAGGTAACAAAGCGATGAAAAGAACAATTGGTACATTATCGTGTACGTACGTACTTACATATGTATGTACGTACGTATAAGTGTATAAGTAGGTATAAGTGTATAAGTAGGTACGTACGTACGTACCTACTTATACACTTATACACACACAGACACAGACACACACAGACACACACACACACACACACACACACACACACACACACACACACACACACACACACACACACGGCGCACTCCCACACTTTCATAAACGCACAAACTCAAAAAACATTCTCTCTGTCTCTCTCTCTGTCTCTGTCTCTCTCTCTGTGTCTCTCTCTCTGTCTCTCTCTCTCTCTCTCTCTCTCTCTCCAATGCCTTTTCCCATTAAAATAAAAAGCAAACAAACAAACAAACGAACACACAAACTATCTCTCTCTCTCTCTGTCTCTATCTCTGTCTTGTTTCTCTCTGTCTTCCTCTCTTACCCCCATGTCTCCAACCCCCCCCCACCCCCACCCCCCCACACACACCCATCCCCTTCCCATTTCTCATGCTCCTTTCACCGGTTAGTACCTCATCAAGAGGTATAAAGGGGGCAGGGGGGTGCGGGGGGGGGGGGGGGGGGGGGGGGTGCGGGGGGAGAAAGGGGTCATTGTTGTTTTAAAACGTAACAACAGACACAGTGTCAGCCTGACGTCAGTTGAGGCTGTTGGGGTCGTTTTTCGTTCTTTCCTGGGGTGTAGCTAGCTTGTCTTCTGCTGAGTCCCACTTTTTTCTGACCCGAAACTTTGTTTGTTTGTTCCTGCAGTCAACGGATCTGGCCCCAAGTATCTTTCTGAACTCATCTATATCTATACCCCGTCTCGCCAGCTCCGTTCTTCCTCTGATACTCGACTTCTCAGGATACCTCACGTCAAGACCTCGTAAGACCTATGGACACAGATCGTTTTCTTTTCAACCGCCAAAGACGTGGAACAAGCTCCCTGACAACCTCCGTCATTCTGATTCCCTCGCATCTTTTAAATCTCGTCTCAAAACTCGCCTTTTCCCTCAGCAATAAGTTCAATTGTGGCAGGTCCACTTCCTTTGCGTTAGCTGTGCTTGACTATGTGTGTATACATATGTATGTGTACATAACTACATGCATGTATATGAATGTGTATTGTGTGTGCGTGTAGTCACATTTGGTGTGTGTATGTAACATAGATATGATGTTTTATGTTAACGAAAGCGTTTTTGTAAAGCACCTAGAGCAGATTTCTGGATAGTGTGCTATATAAGTATCCATTTATATATATATATATATATATATATATATATATATATATATATATATATATATATATATAAACAACAGCAAAGTGAGAGCTGTATTATCAATGGTTTCTCCAGTCAATGGGAAACCATTTACAGAAGGACTATGACTCTCAAACTAGGAGGCAAAATTGCACTGGCTCTTAGTGCTGCAGCCTTGTGGGTTAGTTGAACCATCCCAACGCCGACTGTCCTAAAACCCTCTTGGCCGAGAGAGTGGGGATGTACTTGGGCAAGACACTCTCCACTATAATCAAATTCTAGCCCAAATAGTCAGAACAGCAGTTGCTTCCTCTGCTGTTCTGCTGATGGTCATAGTCGGACACGACTGACTATTATATATATATATATATCTGTGTGTGTGTGTGTGTGTGTGTGTGTGTGTGTGTGTGTGTGTGTGTGTGTGTAATAGTGTCTGTTTTTGAAATATTCTACCTTCTGCCATTTGTTCGTTTGATGTCATTCTTATCTATACTTTTCCCAGTGTGTAAAAAAATGTATTTGATTCTGTAAACCTTTGAAATAACAAATTGTTGTTTGAAGAAAAAAAAAAAGCTACATACTCCAACCCCACCTCACCCCCCCCCCCCCGCCCCACCCAACCCCTCGGCCCCCTTCCCCCCGCCCGCCCCCTCACCATACACACACATACAGACATGCATATACACGGACCTGCAGACTCAGAGACAGAGAGACATAGAGAGGGAGACAAACAGACATTCAGACATACACACGCACACGTAACCCGCACCCCACCCCCCTCCATTCTCCCCTCACCCCCATCCCCACCCCCCTCCACACACACACACACAAACACACACTTTCAGAACCATTCCACAGATGGGGGTGATTATGATTATGCAAGACTATATTATACATGTACATACGCGTGCACTCATAAAAAAAAAAATTAAAAAAAAACCCAGGCAGCAGTTGTTTTATCAATATTCAGACATTCCTCAGTGTTCGCTGGCCCTGTGCCCAAACGGGAATGAATGCGCTTCTTTCAACACACACACACACACACACACACACACACACACACAGACGCACGCACACACACACACACATAGACGCACACAGACGCGCGCGCACACACACACACACACACACACACACACACACACAAACACACAGAGACGCACAGACACAGACGCACACACACACACACACACACACACACACACACACACACACACAAAGAGAGAGAGATATACACACACACACACACACACACACACACACACACACACACAAAGAGATACACACACACACACACACACACACACACACACACACACACAGAAGTATGTGTTTACGAAAACAGAAGATAAAGGGGAAGTCAGCCAGCCAGGATATTTGACGCGGTTATCTTTTCCTGGTACCCTATTTCTGCGACCACCTGGAGGGCGGTGGTGGTCGTGGTGGTGGGAGGGAGGAAGGGTGTGGTGTGTGGGTGGTGGGGGATGGGGGGGGGGGGGGGGGGTGGGGTGGGGTGGGAGGAGGAGGAACAGAGTTATCCGAAAGCACACCACCCAACGCTATGCAAAGCCAACAAGCAACAAGCACGTACGCACGCCGACAAACTGATGATAGTTAGTGGTGGTGAGTGATGATGATGATGCAATGGCAACAGTGACAGCAGCAACTGCAATAGTGGTTGTGGTAGTTGTTGTAGTAGCAGTTTGTAATAGGAGGAGGAGGAGGAGGAAGAAGAGGAGGAGGAGGAGGAATAGGAGGAGGAGGAGGAGGAGAAGGAGAAGAAGATGAAAATGGGTTGAGTATTTTTTTTTTTTTTTTTTTTTTTTTTTAGCATCGATCACAACATTCTTTACGACCACAACAGCAACACAATCACTGAGAACAACAACAACAACGACGACGACGATGACGATGATGATGATGATAATAATAATAATAATAATAATAATAATAATAATAACGTCGACGACGACGACGACGATCATGATGATGATGATGATGACGAGAACAACAACAACAATAATAATAATAATAATGATATTCCATCTGTAACATGGAAGCAACTCCTTCTTCCAAGCAAAGGAGAAATGACCAGTGATGATGATGATGATGATGATGATGATGATGACGATGGTGATGAAACAAATGATGATTTTATACAATTATTATCATCATCATCATTATCATCTTAAAGCAGCTGCAGTTGCAGAAAAAGTAGCCGTGTGTGTGTGTGTGTGTGTGTGTGTGTGTGTGTGTGTGTGTGTGTGTGTGTGCATTCTTTCGTGTGTGTGTGTGTGTGTGTGCGTGCGTGCGTGCGTGCGTTCGTGCGCTCTGGAAAAGCATCATGTGACCTGCATGGCCCCCCCCCCCATCCCCACCACCCCTTCTCACTCCTGCAGGCTTTCACCATCCTGTAAACAGACAGAGAGGGACACCCATGTCCATAGCATTTTCTAGAAAATGGTGCCCATACTTAATAAGAATGATTGACAACCACGAACGTAACGTTTGTTCTTTTATTTATTTTCTTTTTCTTTTCATTTATTTACTTGTTTTATACAGTGCATGTGACATTTTTTTTTCTTCTTCTCTGTATGAAGACAGTGTTGTGTTGTTTTCCTGATTTGCAGTTTAGGTGGTGCACAATGGCAAATATTGTTGATTTCAGATGTTGGTTTTGTATGTCCGTCTGTATGTATTAAATGTTAAACTTGAATAAAATATTTATTTAAAAAAAAGAAGAAAAAAAAAAAAGAGAGGGACACCCAACCAGTCCAACTGCTCCTCCCTCCCCTCCCCTCCCCTCCCCCCTCCCCTCCTCCCCCCCACCTTTCTATCCCCGGAACTGCGTCATCAGGCAGGCTTGCATCATCACGTAAATACGAAATGGACAGCCTGCCACTACCTCTCCACCTCTCCCTCTCCTCCCTCCCTCACCCACAGATACGCCTCTCTTTCGACCCCCCCCCCTCCCCCCAGCCACCTACGCCCCCCCCCCCCCCCACCCCCCACCCACCCCTGCAACTGCGTCACTCTACAGGCTTGCATCATCACGTAAACACGAGAGAACTGCCCTACTACACCCCCACTCACCCCCATCTCTCTTTCGACCCCCCCCCCCCTTGAATTGCGTCATCCTGCAATCTTGCATCATCACGTAAACACGAGCTAGACGAACCACCAACCCCCTTCGCCCACCCCATCCCCCACACCCCCTCTCTCTCTTTCTACTCCTGGAATTGCGTCATCCTGCAGGCTTGCATCATCACGTAAACACGAGGTGAACGGACTCCCCCCCCCCCCCCCCCCCCCCCCTGACCCCGCCACCCCCACCCCACCCCCCCACCACCACCACCTCTCTTTCTACTCCTGGAATTGTGTCATCCTACAGGCTTACATCATCACGTAAACACAAGCTGGACAGGACCACCAACCCCCCCCCGTCCCCCCCCCCCCAACCCCCCACCTCTCTTTCTCTGCCCCTGGAATTACGTCATCCTACAGGCTTGCATCATCACATAAACACGTGATGGACTCAGTACAGAGTAGCCCACAGTGAGAGAGAGAGAGAGAGAGAGGGAAGGAGAAAGGGAGCTGTGGGCTTTTCCACTTGACCTGACAGACAACTGCCAGGTGGAATAGGCAAGATGCCAGCAGCTTGCTGAACTGGACTGTCTTGTGTAGTAGTAGTATTAGCCTGCCTTTAACTCTCTCCACACGAACAGAACGGCGAAAGAGACGACGTTAACAGCGTTTCACCCCCAATTACCATCATCAAAATAGTGCAAGCGGAGGAAGGCTCTTATACTGAAGAGGTGAATGTTGACAAAGAATACCACAATTCTGACGACGGAAGCTAAAGGTTGGGTTATTTATTCAGACACCCACTGGACATCCGAGGGGTCTGTGTAGAGGAGAAGAGAGGACTGGCCGTACTGAGTGAGTGAGTTAAGACTGGTATGGCTGCCTGGTTGACTGGCTGCCTGGCTGACTGACCTGACGGGCTGACTGACTAATTCACTGGCTGGTGGCTTTCATAAGAAGTCTGGACAGTGGTGAGTGGTGAGTAAGTGAGCAGTGTGGGCCAGCTGGAAGATGATGGAGAGGTTTTGTTCTATCGAGTTGGACGTGTGTGTGTGTGTGTGTGTGTGTGTGTGTGTGTACGTATGTGTGTGTGTGTGTGTGTGTGTGTGTCTGTGTGTGTGTCTGTGTCTGTGTGTGGGATCGCACGCGTATGTGCGTGTACATGTGTGTTAGTAAGTTTGTGTGTGTGTGTGCGTGTGCGTGTACGTGTGTGTACGTATGTGTGTGTGTGTGTGTGAATTAGACTGAAGAACTACAGTATCAAGAGCAACAACAACATGAATACACCCTAAAAACAACAACAAGAACAAGAAACAAATAACTAACCAACAAAAACAATCTGCAACACACACACACACACACACACACACACACACACACACACACACACACACACACACACTTTACAGACGAGATAGTAGTGGTAATTGCAGCAGCAGCAGCAGTAGTAGTAGACAGACGTAGTAGTAGATTTAGTATGATGGTGGTGGTGGTGGATGTGGTCGTAGTAGAAGTAGTAGTAGTTGTTGTTGTTGTAGTAAGAACAAAGCAGATACGAAAATTAGAGACAGAAAGAGAGAGAGAGAGGGAGATAGAGGGAGAGAGAGGGGGAGAGAGAGGGGGGGGGAGAGGGAGAGAGAGGGGGAGGGAGAGAGAGGGGGAGAGAGAGAGAGAGAGAGAAAGAGAGAGAGAGGGGAGAGAGAGAGAGGGAGAGAAAGGGGGAGGGAGAGAGAGGGAACACTGAACACTGAACACTGGAGGGAGAGAGAGAGAGGGAGGGAGAGAGAGAGGGGGGAGAGAGAGAGGGAGAGAGAGAAAGAGAGAGAGGGGGGAGAGAGAGAGGGAGAGAAAGGGGGAGGGAGAGAGAGGGAACACTGAACACTGGAGGGAGAGAGAGAGAGAGGGAGGGAGAGAGAGACAGAGGTAGAGAGAGATACAGAGAGAGGAGAGAGAGAATCATGCGCGCGAACGCGGGAAGCGAAAAACACGGTGGTGGCATCAATGCAATGTTTACATGGAAACAAGTTGATAACCGAGACTTGGGGAAAGAGGAGGGTGTGGGAGGTGGTGGTGAAAGGGAGGGAGGTGGGGGAGGGAGGGAGGGGTTCGGGGCGGGGGGTGGAGGGGGGGGGTCGGAGTGGGGGGGGGGGGGGGGCAGGGTGATGGATGGAGTGGTATCCCTTCCATCAAATATTTCGTCTTTAAAAAAAAAAAAAAGATAAAAAAAATCTGTTATCCCACTTCCCGCAGCCATCAAAAAAATAAAATAAAATAAAATAAAATAAAATTCCGAACACACACACACACACACACCCCTCCCTGTATCCCTGTATATTTCTAACACCCACTACCTTCTGACTTGAAATTTAATATTGAAAAAAAAATATATATACATAGAAAAAGAAAACTTTGGCAGATTGACAGAATCCAGTTCAGTCACTCATTGGAACTGAGAGAGAGAGAACGAACGAACGAAGGAACTTTTTTTAATTAAAAAAAAAAATTTTTAATAAGGGAAGTGGAATAACAATAAATATGCAGATGCTTTTTCTTTTTAAAAATTTATTTTATTTTATTTCTTTTTTTTATCCAGCCCCCAGGGCAAAGAGAAATTGTATCAATATATTTTAAAAAAACAAACAAACAAACAAAGAGTTATACAGATAAAACACACACACACACACACACACACACACACACACACACACACACACACACACACACACACATGACATTCAAAACACTAAAATACACAGTGACATTTACAGGCACATAATCATAACACTCGCATTTGTTACCAAAAAACAAAAAAAAAAGTAAATGAATAAATATATATGGTTGTAGTGCAATGACAGAAAGCGAGAGAGAGATGATGATGACGATGATGATGATGACGAGAGTGAGAGAGAGAGGGGGGGGGGGAGAAGAAGAGAGCAGGAAATAGAAGAGAGAGGGAGGAGGAAGAAGAAGAAAACAAAGATGATGCAAGCATACGTACATT
>NC_134887.1:29075369-29080369 GCF_041734735.1 Babylonia areolata | reverse complement strand
ACTCGTGTACATACGAGTGAACGTGAGAGTTGTAGCCCATGATCGAAGGAGGAGAAGAAGAAGAGATGAAGAAACGGAACTGTTCTTTTGTCTTGCCTGGAAAAAGAGGTGGGGAGGAAGAGAGAGAGGAGAAAGAGAGAGGTGGGGAGAAAGAGAGAGGGAAGAGAGAGAGGAGAAAGAGAGAGGAGAAAGAGAGAGGAGAAAGAGAGAGGGAAGAGAGGGAGAGGTGGGGAGAAAGAGAGAGGGAAGAGAGAGAGGGGGGAAAGAGAGAGGGAAGAGAGAGAGAGAGGAAGAGAGAGGGAAGAGAGAGAAGAGAAAGAGAGAGGTGGGGAGGAAGAGAGAGAGAGCGGAAAGAGAGAGGGAAGAGAGAGAGGGGAAAGAGAGAGGGAAGAGAGAGAGGAGAAAGAGAGAGAGAAGAGAGAGAGGGGGGAAAGAGAGAGGGAAGAGAGAGAGGAAAAAGAGAGAGGGAAGAGAGAGAGGGGGGAAAGAGATGGGGAAGAGAGAGAGGAGAAAGAGAGAGGGAAGAGAGAGAGGAAAAAGAGAGAGGGAAGAGAGAGAGGGGGGAAAGAGAGAGGAAGAGAGAGAGGGGAAAGAGAGAGGGAAGAGAGAGAGGGAAGAGAGAGAGGGAAGAGAGAGAGGGGGGAAAGAGATAGGGAAGAGAGAGAGGAGAAAGAGAGAGGGAAGAGAGAGAGGAAAAAGAGAGAGGGAAGAGAGAGAGGGGAAAGAGAGAGGGAAGAGAGAGAAGAGAAAGAGAGAGGTGGGGAGGAAGAGAGAGAGCGGAAAGAGAGAGGGAAGAGAGAGAGGGGAAAGAGAGAGGGAAGAGAGAGAGGAGAAAGAGAGAGAGAAGAGAGAGAGGGGGGAAAGAGAGAGGGAAGAGAGAGAGGAAAAAGAGAGAGGGAAGAGAGAGAGGAGAAAGAGAGAGGTGGGGAGGAAGAGGAGGGAAGAGAGAGAGGAGAAAGAGAGGAAGAGAGGGGGGGAAAGAGAGAGGAAGAGAGAGAGGGAAGAGAGAGGAAGAGAGAGAGGGGGAAAAGAGAGAGGAAGAGAGAGAGGGGGAAAAGAGAGAGGAAGAGAGAGGGGAAAGAGAGAGGAAGAGAGAGGAGAAAGAGAGAGGGAGAGAGAGAGGAGAAAGAGAGAGGGAGAGAGAGGGGGAAAGAGAGAGGAAGAGAGAGGGGAAAGAGAGAGGAAGAGAGAGAGGAGAAAGAGAGAGGGAAGAGAGAGAGGGAAAAGAGAGAGGAAGAGAGAGAGGAGAAAGAGAGAGGGAAGAGAGAGAGGGGAAAGAGAGAGGGAAGAGAGAGGAAGAGAGAGAGGGGAAAGAGAGAGGGAAGAGAGAGGAAGAGAGAGAGGGGAAAGAGAGAGGGAAGAGAGAGAGGGGAAAGAGAGAGGGAAGAGAGAGGAAGAGAGAGAGGGGAAAGAGAGAGGGAAGAGAGAGGAAGAGAGAGAGGGGAAAGAGAGAGGGAAGAGAGAGAAGAGAAAGAGAGAGGTGGGGAGGAAGAGAGAGAGGGGAAAGAGAGAGGGAAGAGAGGAAGAGAGAGAGGGGAAAGAGAGAGGGAAGAGAGAGAAGAGAAAGAGAGAGGTGGGGAGGAAGAGAGAGAGGGGAAAGAGAGAGGGAAGAGAGAGAGGAGAAAGAGAGAGGGAAGACAGAGAGGGGAAAGAGAGAGGGAAGAGAGAGAGGAGAAAGAGAGAGGGAAGAGAGAGGGGAAAGAGAGAGGTGGGGAGGAAGAGAGAGAGGGGAAAGAGAGAGGTGTGGAGGAAGAGAGAGAGGGGAAAGAGAGAGGGGAAAGAGAGAGGTGTGGAGGAAGACAGAGAGGGGAAAGAGAGAGGGAAGAGAGGAGGAGAGTCACTTGAGCTTTACAGCTGATGACATTAAAACATTTCAGTGTTCAGTGTTCTCTCTTCCTCACTCACTCTCTCTCTCTTCCTCACTCACTCTCTCTCTCTTCCTCCCTCACTCTCTCTCTTCCTTCCTCACTCTCTTCCTCCCTCACTCTCTCTCTTCCTCCCTCACTCTCTCTCCCTCACTCTCTCTCTCTCTTCCTCCCTCACTCTCTCTCCCTCACTCTCTCTCTCTCTTCCTCCCTCACTCTCTCTCCCTCACTCTCTCTCTCTCTTCCTCCCTCACTCTCTCTCTCTCTTCCTCCCTCCCTCTCTCTCCCTCTCACTCTCTCCCTCACTCTCTCTCTCTCTTCCTCCCTCACTCTCTCTCCCTCACTCTCTCTCTCTCTTCCTCCCTCACTCTCTCTCCCTCACTCTCTCTCTCTCTTCCTCCCTGACTCTCTCTCTCTCTTCCTCCCTGACTCTCTCTCTCTCTCTTCCTCCCTCACTCTCTCTCCCTCTCTCTCTCTCCCTCACTCTCTCTCTCTCTTCCTCCCTCACTCTCTCTCTCTCTCCCTCCCTCACTCTCTCTCCCTCACTCTCTCTCTCTTCCTCCCTCACTCTCTCTCCCTCACTCACTCTCTCTCCCTCACTCTCTCTCTCTCTTCCTCCCTGACTCTCTCTCTCTCTTCCTCCCTCACTCTCTCTCCCTCACTCTCTCTCTCTCTTCCTCCCTCACTCTCTCTCCCTCACTCTCTCTCTCTTCTCTCTTCCTCCATCCACAGCCCCCCCCCCCACCCCCACCTCTCTCTGTCTCATCCTTCCTCTCGCTCTCATCCCCCCCCCCCCACCCCCCACTTTTCTCTCTTTCTTCCTCAACAAACTGCTACGTTAATGCAAACCAGCGCGCGCGCACACACACACACACACACACACACACACGCACGCACACACACGCACGCCCGCACACTCACACACACACACGCGCACGCACGCACGCACGCACACACACGCGCACACACAAACACACACACACACAGACACACACACACACACACACACACACACACGCACGCACGCGCACACACACACACACACACACACACACACACACACACACACACTAACAAACAACCAATATTTACTCATAAATACCCGTTTCCTGTTTTCTTGGGTTCGTCTGCCCGGAGTACACTAGAGATGGAAGATGCGGAAAAGCTCAAGGAGGGGAGTGGAGGGGGAGAGGGGGGGGTGGGGGGGGGGTGAGGCGCTTAGAGCTTGGTCTCTTAACAGAGGATATGGGCCGGCTCACAGTATATAAGTACCCATATCAATCAATCAATATCAAATCAAGTCAATCAATGAAGGGAAGAGAAGAGGAGGGCAAACAATGTGGGGGGAGGGGGAGGGGAGGGAGGGGGTAGGGGTGAGGGGGGGGGGGGGGGGGGGAGGGGGAGTGAGAGGAGGAGAGGAGAGGACAGGAAAGAATAGAGCATCCCACACACACACTCACACGCACGAATGCACGCACGCACGCACGCACGCACACACACACACACACACACACACACACACACACGGGATGTAAACAAGCACATTGTGCTCATTCCTTTACCCTCTTGAAATAAAATTATGTTCATTGACTCTCTCTCTCTCTCTCTCTCTCTCTCTCTCTCTCTCTCTCTCTCTCTCTCTCTCTCTCTCTCCTCTCCTCTCCTCTCCTCTCCCTCTCTCTCCTCGCTCTGTCTGTCTGTCTGTCTGTCTGTCTGTCTCTCTCTCTCTCTGTGTTTATGTGAACAAACAAGAAGAGAACAAATACTGCACTGACCACCCACAAAGAATTATACATGCGCCTATTTAAACACACAGGCGCACATACATACACAGGCGCACATACATACAAAGGCGCACATACATACACAGGCGCACATACACACACAGGCGCACATACACACACAGGCGCATGTACATATACAGGCGCACATACATACACAGGCGCACATACACACACAGGCGCACATACACACACAGGCGCATGTACATATACAGGCGCACATACATACACAGGCGCACATACATATACAGGCGCACGCAGGAAAAACAAACATCATGCTGTCCGGAAAATAACAGCACCAACAACAACGACATCACACACATCACCACCACCACCACCAACGACATCACACACATCACCACCACCACCAACATCACACACATCACCACCACCAACAACACACACATCACCACCACCACCACCAACATCACACACATCACCACCACCACCACCAACATCACACACATCACCAACACCACCACCAACAACAACAACATCACACACATCACCACCACCACCACCAACATCACACACATCACCAACACCACCACCAACAACAACAACATCACACACATCACCAACACCACCACCACCACCAACAACAACAACAACATCACACACATCACCAACACCACCACCACCACCAACAACAACAACGACATCACACACACCACCACCAACGACATCACACACATCACCACCACCACCAACAACAACATCAACATCACACACACCACCACCACCACCAACAACAACAACGACATCACACACACACACCACCACCACCAACATCACACACATCACCACCACCAACAACAACAACATCACACACACCACCACCACCACCAACAACAACATCACACACACCACCACCACCACCAACAACAACATCAACAACAACGACATCACACACATCACCACCACCATCAATATCACACACATCACCACCACCACCAACAACAACATCACCACCACCACCAACAACAACGACATCACACACAACACCACCACCAACAACAACATCACACACACCACCACCAACAACAACGACATCACCACCACCAACATCACACACATCACCACCACCACCACCAACATCACACACATCACCACCACCACCACCAACATCACACACATCACCACCACCACCACCAACATCACACACATCACCACCACCACCACCAACATCACACACATCACCACCACCACCACCAACATCACACACATCACCACCACCACCACCAACATCACACACATCACCACCACCAACAACAACAACATCACACACATCACCACCACCACCACCATCACAAACATTACCACCACCACTACCAAAGACATCACACACATCACC
>NC_134887.1:29062869-29070369 GCF_041734735.1 Babylonia areolata | reverse complement strand
TGACAACAAGTTAACTCACTCAGTTCGGCCAGTCCCCTCTTCTCCTCTACACAGACCCCTCGGATGCCCAGTGGGTGTCTGAATGACCCTACCTTTAGCTTCCGTCGTCAGAATTGTGGTATTCTTTGTCAACATTCACGTCTTCAGTATAAAGAGCCTTCCGCTTGCAATATTTTGATGATGGTAATTGGGGTGAAACGCTGTTAACGTCGTCTCTTTCGCCGTTCTTATGGAGAGAGTTAAGGACTTTGACACAACAGGGTGTGGTGTATGTGTGTGGTGGGTGGGCCGGGGTAGAGGGGTGGTTGTGGTATGTGTGTGTGTGTGCGGGAGGGGGGGTGTGTGCAGGGGAGAGAAAGGGAGAGACAGACAGACAGAGATATAGAAACAGAGGAGGCAGGAAGGGAAGAATCTGAGAAAAGGAGGAGGAGAAGAAGGAGAAGGAGGAGGAAGAGGAGAAGGGGGAGGAGGAGAAGAAGGAGAAGGAGGAGGAAGAGGAGAAGGAGAAGAAGGAGAAGGAGGAGGAGAAGAAGAGGAGGAGGAGGAGAAGGAGGAGGAGAAGAAGGAGGAGGAGAAGAAGGAGGAGGAGAAGGAGGAGGAGGAGGAGGTGGAGGAGAAGGAGGAGGAGAAGGAGAAGAAGGAGGAGGAGAAGGAGGAGAAGGAGGAGGAGGAGAAGAAGGAGGAGAAGGAGGAGGAGAAGGAGGAGGAGGAGAAGGAGAAGAAGGAGGAGGAGAAGGAGGAGGAGAAGGAGGAGGAGGAGGTGGAGAAGAAGGAGGAGGTGGAGAAGAAGGAGGAGGGGGAGAAGAAGAAGGAGGAGGAGGATGAGAAGAAGGAGGAGGAGGAGAAGAAGGAGAAGGAGGAGAAGAAGAAGGAGGAGGAGGAGAAGAAGGAGAAGGAGGAGAAGAAGAAGGAGGAGGAGGAGAAGAAGGAGGAGGAGGAGAAGGAGGAGGAGGGGGAGAAGAAGAAGGAGGAGGAGGAGGAGGAGAAGAAGGAGGAGGAGAAGAAGAAGGAGGAGGAGAAGGAGGAGGAGGAGGAGGAGAGAAGGAGGAGGAGGAGAAGAAGGAGGAGGAGGAGAAGAAGGAGGAGGGGGAGGGGGAGAAGGAGGAGGAGAAGAAGGAGGAGGGGGGGAGAAGGAGGAGGAGGAGAAGAAGGAGAAGGAGGAGGAGGAGAAGAAGAAGGAGGAGGAGGGGGAGAAGGAGGAGGAGGAGGAGGAAGAGGAGAAGGAGAAGGAAAAAATGAAGAAGAAGAAGAAGGATAAGAAGAAGAAGCAGGAGGAGGAGGAGAAGAAGAAAAAGAAGGAGGAGGAGGAGAAGAAGACGAAGAAGAAGAGACAAGAGAAGAGGAAGAAGAAGAAGAAGCAGAAGAAGAAGAAGGAGGAGGAGGAGCAGAAGAAGAAGAAGATTTTTTTTCATTTGCCTTCAGATCCAAAAAAAAAAAAAAAAAAAAGAAAGAGATGAGAACAGACACAAGAAAAGAAAGCAAGAGCTTACATACTGCATGGTTACAAAAGAAAACACAAACACGAGGGGGAGAGAGAGAGAGAGAGAGAGACAGAGACAGAGAGAAAAGAACAAGAGAGAGAGGGGAGAGAGAGGGGGGAGAGAGGGAGAGAGAGAGGGGGGAGAGAGAGGGGGAGAAAGAGAGAGATAGAGTGAGAGACTGAACACACACACACACACACACACACATATATATATATATATATATATATATATATATATATATATATATATATATATATTCATATACACAGCATATAACAGTATCATGCATGTCAGTTCCTTATGCACATATAAAGCTTCCCATTTACACCTCTTTTTTTTTCAAATAAATTGGCCATAGTTTTTTTTTTTCTTTTCTTGAAACTGAATCAAAATTTTAATGTTTTCTCAAACTTTCTGAAAGCCACGTATGATTTTCTGTTCAAGCAAAATTAGGTTTTGAATAAAGTGCTAATCACACACACACACACACACACACACACACACACACACACACACACACACACACACACACACACACACACACACACACAAAGTGCTCAATTGTTGTCTGTCATAAACTGATGTTACTCCCTGAAATGTCATTCTGATAAACTTATTCTTGTAATCTACTATAAAGCTGGCTACTAACATGACACAAAGATGCTCCTCCATATTTGTTAGGATCATTCCGATTACCATCCTAAAAAGTGGAGTGATGGCCTAGAGGTAACGCGTCCGCCTAGGAAGCGAGAGAATCTGAGCGCGCTGGTTCGAAATCACGGCTCAGCCGCCGATATTTCCTCCCCCTCCACTAGACCTTGAATGGTGGTCTGGACGCTAGTTATTCGGATGAGACGATAAACCGACGTCCCGTGTGCAGCGTGCACTTAGCGCACGTAAAAGAACCCACGGCAAAATTCTGTAGAAAAATCCACTTCGATAGGAAAAACAAACAAAACTGCACGCAGGAAAAAATACAAAAGAATGGGTGGCGCTGTAGTGTAGCGATGCGTTCTCCCTGGGGAGAGCAGCCCGAATTTCACACAGAGGAATCTGTTGTAATAAAAAGAAATACAAATACAACAAATACAAATGATACAAACAAAACCACTAGACTTACCAGTTTACAATTTCCCTCTGGCCAAAAATACCTCTTCCTTTGAAACCGGTCTAGAAAAACCTTCTTTGTTATCAAAGCACACTATGAGATGACATTCTTCTTGTGCTTCTTCTGTTTCTGATACGCTTTGAAAATGATGTAACAACTGTTCAGTACTTTACATCATTATGAGGCTGAAATTTTGACTGGGAAATTTTTCACAATATTTTTTTTGCCAAAGCGTCTTTTCATTTGAAATTGCTTTGAGAAGATTATCAAGCGCTATCCTATAGAGTCATTCTTCTTCTTCTTCTTTACCCTTTCACCGCCAAACTCGCATTTATGCACAAGCTAAGGTAGAGGACACATGTCACAGAAAGGTGACCAGATCATAGGTATGTTATACAGGAACCTACTGCTCTTAATGTTCGGTGGTAGGATAGGCCATGTTTTCTACACATCGCAGCGGTAATCCCCAGCTATCCTCAGACGTCATATTTTCTGTGTTCATAGCACAAGTGAATTTTGCACTCTAAATTGACTGGCGGTGAAAGGGTTAAACAATTCTCTCTCTCTCTCTCTCTCTCTCTCTCTCTCTCTCTCTCTCTTTAGCGTTATAATGAACTAAGCCATCACCCTTATTTCGCTACATATCCACAGTAATCTTCCGGCCTGTTGCTTAGCATTTCTGCACTCAAAATCATGGCATTCATTGAATTTTCTGGGTTCTTCTTCTTCTGCGTTCACTCGTATGCACACGAGTGGGCTTTTACGTGTATGACCGTTTTTACCCCGCCATGTAGGCAGCCATACTCCGTTTTCGGGGGTGTGCATGCTGGGTATGTTCTTGTTTCCATAACCCACCGAACGCTGACATGGATTACAGGATCTTTAACGTGCGTATTTGATCTTCTGCTTGCATATACACACGAAGGGGGTTCAGGCACTAGCAGGTCTGCCCATATGTTGACCTGGGAGATCGTAAAAATCTCCACCCTTTACCCACCAGGCGCCGTCACCGTGATTCGAACCCGGGACCCTCAGATTGACAGCCCAACGCTTTAACCACTCGGCTATTGCGCCCGTCTATTCTGGGTTCATTAACTCGTAATCTTTTTCCAAGTAATCAACACTTTTTTTTTTAACAGATCATTGAACACTTTCCGCGTTTCCATCATACCAATATCCTATAAACCTGAAACAAACGTGAACGGGTCTTCACATTTTTTCTTCTTCTGCTTTCATCATATGAATAAACTGATACGTATTCTCATAACTCCAGTAATACTTTTTCTGTAAATGTTTTTTCTCAGTTATCATTGTACTTCTGTTAAAAAAAAATTTCCTTACTTTTGAGAAAGAAAGAATACCGGTGGTTAGGGCGCTGACTCAGACCTGTCTACAACACTCTCAGTTGACTGTACTCCTAAAAAAGGGCGCAAACATCTTCAGAAACCAGGAAATAACCAACCACGGTATACCCTTAATTTGATTTCAACGTAAATGACCTTCCTGATCGCCATTTGTGTGTGTGTGTGTGTGTGTGTGTGTGCGTGTGTGTGTGTGTGTGTGTGTGTGTGTGTGTGTGTGTGTGGCTGTGTCTATGTCTGTGTGACCATGTCTGTGTCTGTGTGGCTGTGTCTGTGTGTGGCTGTATGTGTTTGTGTTACATTCACATCCTTGTCAGGTGCACTAAACGTGATCAAAATCAAGTGGTCCTGGTTACAGATATTTCATTTTCATTCCTGTTCCTCCTTCTCATCTCCTTTTCCTCCTCCTGTCAATGTTTTCAACACACACACACGCGCGCGCGCGCGAGCACGCACGCACACACACACACACACACACACACACACACACACACACACACATCAACACATGAACAATGAAATATCTATAGCCAGGATCACTTGATTTGAGTGCACCGAACAAGGGTCCGTATATAACACAAAGACACACAGACACAGACAGACACGGACACAGCCACACACACAGACACACGCACGCACGCACGCACACACACACACACGCACACACACACACACAGCCAAACACACACACACACACACACACACACACACAGAGCCAAACACACACACACACACACACGCACACACACACACACACAGCCAAACACACACACACACACACAAAGCCAAACACACACCCACACACACACACACACACACACACACACAGAGCCAAACACACACACAGCCAAACACACACACACACAGAGCCAAACACACACACACACACACACACACACACACACACACACACAGAGCCAAACACACACACACACACATCAACACACACATTGAGGGGAGGGGGTGGGGGGGGCGATCTTGGACATTTTTTCACGGCAACACTTTAAAAAAAAAAAAAGTTCATCAGTCGCTATGCAACTTTTCACAACTGCACCTCCGTTCTTTCAGTTTCAGCTTCAGGAGCCGTCACTGCGTTCGGACAAATCCATGTACGCTACACCACATCTGCTATATCACTAGGCAGATGCCTGACCAGCAGTATAACCCACAACACACTTAGTCCGTTTGCTCAGATGTACATTTGTATTTGTATTTCTTTTTATCACAACAGATTTCTCTGTGTGAAATTCGGGCTGCTCTCCCCAGGAAGAACGCGTGCTACATTAACATGCGTGCAGTTTTATTTGTTTTTTTCCTATCGAAGTAGATTTTTCTACAGAATTTTGCCAGGAACAACCCTTTTGTTGCCGTAGGTTCTTTTACGTGCGCTAAGTGCATGCTAGCACACGGGACCTCGGTTTATCGTCTCATCCGAATGACTAACGTCCACGGACCCCCACTCAAGGTCTAGTGAAGGGAGGGAGGGGGGGGAGAAAATATCGGCGGCTGAGCGGTGATTCGAACCAGCGCGCTCAGATTCTCTCGCTTCCAAGGCGGACGCGTTTCCTCAAAAGGCCATCACTGTACATGCATGCATTGCTGCGCACACACTCGCCTTCCCCCCTTCCTCCCCCCCACCCCCACTCACACTTCCAATCCCACTCCGTCACACTCAGTTTTTTTTTACGTCATATATTTTTTTTTGACGCAGAAAGGAAGCTGTGTGTGTTCTACACCTGAATCCGTCACTGGCTGTCAATTGGTTCATTCTTGATGATGACGTTCTTTATCAAGTAAGGGATTGGCAGTGTTGAGGAGTAGGGAGGAAGTGGGGGAAGGGGGGGGGGGGGGTACGGGGGTGGGGGGGAGGGAGAGGGTAGGAGGTTGGGGGTGGGGAGGGGGGGGGGTACGGTGGGGGTGATGTGGAGTAGTAGTAAAAAAAAAAATAGAAGAGAGAGAGAGAGAGAGAGAGAGTGTGTGTGTGTAGAGTGATGGATGGATGACGGGAGAAGGAGAAAGAGGGAGGGTGGGGTTGGGGGGGGGGGGGGGGGGGGAGGGGTGTGGAGGGTGGAAGGTTGTGGGGGTGTCATCGTCAATCTCTTTGCGTCATGCACTTAACGATCCGTTTTTGTTGTTGTTGTTGTTTTAACTCGTTTGGGAAAGGAATTGGAACTCTGTGTGTGTGTGTGTGTGTGTGTGTGTGTGTGTGTGTGTGTGGTAACGTATGCGTACATGTGTTTGTGTTTTTCATCTGCGTGTGTGTGTGTGTGTGTGTGTGTGTGTGTGTGTATGTGTGTGTGTGTGTGTGCGTGTGTGTGCGTGTGTGTGCGCGCGCAACTGCTGCAAATGCCTTCACACACACACACACACACACACACATTCCTGAATACGTGTAGGTGGGGTGAGAAAGTGTATGTGTGTGGGGGGTGGGGGGAGGGCAGGGGGGAGCGTGGGCGGGGGAGGGGGGGGTCGGGCCGGGAGAGGTGGGGTGGGGGAGGGAACAGGGGTAGGTGACGCATATTGTCATGTTGTGATAGCAGCCTCATCTTGGCTAACGGTTGGGTGTGGAACCTCTTGCTGCTGTTGTTTTCTGTGTGTGTGTGTGTGTGTGTGTGTGTGTGTGTGTGGATACGTGTGTGCGTATGTGTGTGTGTGTGTGTGTTTGATGTGGTGTGTGTGTGTGTGTGTGTGTGTGTGTGGATACGTGTGTGCGTATGTGTGTGTGTGTCTGTGTGTGTCTGTGCGTGTCTGTGTGTGTGTGTGTGTGTGTGTGTGTGTGTGTGTGTCTGTGTGTGTGTGTGTCTGTGTGTGTGTGTGTGTGTGTGTGTGTGTCTGTGTGTGTGTGTGTGTGTGTGTGTGTGTCTGTGTGTGTGTGTGTGTGTGTGTGTGTGTGTGTGTGTGTGTGTGTGTGTGTGTGTGTGTGCATATAGCTCTGTCCCTCTGTCTGTCTCCCTGTCTCTCGCTTTGGACAGATTGGAAGAACAGGCCATTACCTAGAATCTTAATTAACTCTTTCCATACGAACGGCGAAAGAGACGACGTTAACAGCGTTTCACCCCAATAACCACCATCAAAATATTACCAGCGGAAGGCTCTTACACTGAAGAGGTGAATGTTGACAAAGAATACCACAATTCTGACGACGGAAGCTAAAGGTTGGGTCATTCAGACACCCACTGGACATCCGAGGGGTCTGTGTAGAGGAGAAGAGAGGACTGGCCGTACTGAGTGAGTTAATCCTTGATGAGAAACGTTTCGAGGTTTGTCTCTCTCCCTCCCCACTCACCCCCCAACCACCCCTCGCCCTTTCTCTCTCTGTCTCTGTCTCTGTTTCTCTCTGTCTCCCTGTCTTTCTCTGTCTCTCTGTCTCTCTCTCATTCTCTCTGTCTCTCTCTCTCTCTGTGTATCTCTCTCTGTATCTGTCTCTCTGTGTGTCTGTCTGTCTCTCTGTCTCCAAGTCTCTCTCTCTGTCTCTGTCTGTCTGTCTGTCTCTCTCTCTCTGTCTCTTTTTTTACGATGTTGATGATGATGGTGATCATTGTTCGTT